>NC_091552.1:3675465-3687965 GCF_042767895.1 Penaeus vannamei
ATAATAATAATAACAGTATCATTAATAATAACCATACCAACAAGAACAACAATACCAACAACAACAACAAAAAAATCTCCGTTCGCAGCACCGAGAGAGAGACAGCGTAACGTCAATCGCAGGAAATTCTCACTTTCTCTCCTTTGTGATCCAACCTGGCATTCTTTGTTATCTTGGAGGAATCTGGCACCTTCGTCTTCACGGTTACAAGGTGATTTTTGGGCGTTTGTATTTCGAATCAGGATATCCGAAAAGGAAGATTTATTTTTGGGGGGCACGCATACACATACGTACGATCATAAGCATACATGTATAAACGCACATACATATATAAACACACACATGCTTATATACACATACATACATATCCAGACATACAAACACACGCACACACATAAACACACATAAACACACACACTTACATACACATACAGACATACACATACGCGCGCACACACGCACACACACAAACACGCACAGACACATACAAACACACACATACAAACACACACACACTTATATACACATACATACACATACAGACATACAAATACGCAAACACACACACACACACGCACATACAAACACACACACACTCACAAACACAGACAGACACAAACAAACGCTAATATACACATACAAACGTACCCACGCAGATTACTCAATCACTCATACGCGTTCATACTTCTCATATGTACTGTGTAAGTATGCATCCCCGTGCACATTAAAAGTTACTGTGTGCATATGTCTCTCGTTTGTTTACCTTCGCGCAAGAAAAAGAGAACCGGAGGGGGGGGGGGGCGATGGGGTGGGGGTGGGGGGGTTAGGGGGGCAGGGGACTGTATTCACCTCTGACAGAAATAGAACATCGTGGTAACATAACTGTAAAAGGAGAGAGATTTTCGTTCGCCTGGGTAATGAAATGGACCTGCCCCTTACACTCTGCTAAAACCATACCCACACTCATGTGTTTGTCATGTGTTCGTGCCAGTGACCACGTTTGGTGAAGCTTAGACACATAAAGGTTTGTTAAAGTGGTGAGAGGCACTAACACACACATAAACACACATAAATGCATAAACACACACACTTATATACACATACATACACATGCATACATACAAACACACACACACACACACACAGATCTTCGTCCTCCTGGGTGGTTGAAGTGGATACTGGCCTTACCCACTCTCTTCGTCCTTACCCACTCATGTGTTTGTCATGTGTTTGTGCCAGTGACCACGTTTGGTGAAGCTTAGACACATAATGGTTTGTTAAAAATGGTGAGAGGCACTAACACATACACATAAACACACATAAATGCATAAACACACATACACTTATATACACATACATACACATGAATACATACAAACACACACACACACACAGATCTTCGTCCTCCTGGGTGGCTGAAGTGGATACTGGCCTTACCCACTCTCTTCGTCCTTACCCACTCTGTTTGTCATGTGTTCGTGCCAGTGACCACGTTTGGTGAAGCTTAGACACATAATGGTTTGTTAAAATGGTGAGAGGCACTAATACATACACATAAACACACATAAATGCATAAACACACACACTTATATACACATACATACACCTGCATACATACAAACACACACACACACACACAGATCTTCGTCCTCCTGGGTAGTTGAAGTGGATACTGGCCTTACCCACTCTCTTCTTCCTTACCCACTCTGTTCGTCATGTGTTCGTGACAGTGACCACGTTTGGTGAAGCTTAGACACATAATGGTTTGTTAAAATGATGAGATGCACTAACACATACACATAAACACACATAAATACATAAACACACATACACTTATATACACATACATACACATGCATACATACAAACACACACACACACAGATCTTCGTCCTCCTGGGTGGCTGAAGTGGATACTGCCCTTACCCACTCTCTTCTTCCTTACCCACTCTGTTTGTCATGTGTTCGTGACAGTGACCACGTTTGGTGAAGCTGAGACACATAATGGTTTGTTAAAAATGGTGAGAGGAACAACCCGATATAATATTCGTAAATACAGACGTGCATATAAACCGGAATACATGCATAAGTATCTATCAGATATATATACATTTATATACCTATTTATACGGTAGATAACCATGTTTAGACAGATAGATGTGCATTTATTTCTGTGTATATACATGTCCGTATAATGTTCATTGGCTCTCGCGCAATTTTAACAAACCGGCCAATAAACTATTGCCTTCACCCCGCTCCCCACCCCCCACCCCAATTCCCCTTTCTCCCTTCTCCCCTCCCTCCACCCCCTCCTGTACTACCCCCACCCCATCCATCTTCTCCTCCCTCCCTACTCCCCGTCCTGAACCCCTCCCCCCCTCCTCCTCTCCCCACCCCCTTCTTAAAAAAAGGAAACTAGGAAAAGACGCAACTTTCCTTCGCTATTTTTATACGGCTGTGAAAGTTTCTAATTTAAACGTTTTTCTTTTCTTTTCTTTAGTTTTGCTGGAACATGTTCAGCGCTTTTTATTAGCATGGTAACGTCGCAGTCTTAGAATTATTTAAAGAAAGTTAAATGAAAGGGTTGAAACTCTACTGGTCCAGGTATTTTACCTTTAGGAATATTAGTAATATTTTTACCGTCATTTCTGTTACCATTTTGATTGTATAATCATCATCGTCATCATCATCATCATCATCGTCATTTTAGTCATCTTCATAATTGTAACCATTTACATTACTATAGCTATACTGATGACGTCAGACAGACCGACAGACTGACAGACAGGTAAAGACAGAAACAAACCGAAAGAAAGAGAGAAAGCGAGAGACACAGAGAGACGAAATCTCCCCAGCTATTTCCAAGGCGTATGTTCCCTAATCTTTAAAAATAAAAATCCTTTTTACAAGAAACTGAGACACGAACAGGAATATCCCTGTAGGAATCGTTTCTTTACTTTCCCTACAATTTCCTTCGCTTACAGAACCCTACACCATCAGAAAGGAAATGTAATAGCCATTAAAGAAAGTAATTTTACTGATCAACGTGTGTGTGTGTGTGTGTGTGTGTGTGCGCGTGTGTGTGTGTGTGTGTGCGTGTGCGTGTGTGTGTGTGTGTGTGTGTGTGTGTGTGTGTGTGTGTGTGTGTGTGTGTGTGTGTGTGTGTGTGTGTGTCTGTGTGTGAGCCATTAAAGAAAGCAATTTTACTAATTAACGTGTGTGTGTGTGTGTGTATGTATGTGTGTGTGTGTGTGTGTGTGCGCGTGTGTGTGTGTGTGTGTGTATGCGTGTGTGCGTGCGTGCGTGCGTGCGTGCGTGTGTGTGCATGACGTCTGCACAAATGTCTCTGGCGATAGTTTAATTAACCGAAGTTACCTTCATGTACACCTACTCTTGCTAAATGTTCTCGTAGAGAGAAATCACACCGACTGGGGAACAAAAATGGAATTACTGAAATTAGATTTTGTAAGGGCTTTATTCATTATTTCTTAATCCTTTTTAATGAGATCGTTAACGTGAAAAAATAAAACTTTAATTACTGTTAATAGCATTACTTGCAATGTGATTCATTATGATGGTATATTTTCATCGTTTAAAAAATGTTTAATTCTCTTTTACTTTCTATCTTTCTCATACACACACATATATACACATACACACACATGCGCGCGCGCGCACACACATACACACACACGCAAAACCATACATACATACATAGATACATATATATATACACAAACATAGATACATACATAGATACATATATATATACACAAACATACATACATTCATACACATATCTAATTATATGATGTATAAATATATATATATATATATATATATATATATATATATATATATATATATATATATATATATATATATATATATATATATATATATATATATACATATATATATATATATATATATGTATATATATATATATATATATATATATATATACATATATATATTTACATATATACATATATATACTTATATATATATATATAATATATATATATATATATATATATATATATATATATATATATATATGTACTTATGTTTATATATACATACATCTATATATATGTATATATATATATATATATATATATATATATATATATATATATATATATATATATACATATATATATATATATATATATATATACACACACACACACACACACACACACACACATATACATATATATATATATATATATATATATATATATATATATATATATATATATATATATGTATGTATATATATACCGTCCACCAGAAAGAAGCCTAATGTCAGCGTGTATATTTGTGTGAACATACGCGCATGTTTCCATATAGATGAAAATCGCTTTTAGCTACCGCGGCTTTTGACATATTTATACATACATAAATCCTGCCAGTGTTGCATGTCACCAGTCATTGCACTTAAAAGCTTACCATCAGCCATGTATCTCAAATAAACGGTGCGATATAACTCTCTGTATACCCACCAAAAAAAAAAAAAAAAAAAAAAAAAAATCGCTACAGAAGCTGTCAGCTGAAGTAATAGGAAATGTGGTTTCTGTGGCGACTATCGTTGTGTCAATACGGACATGACATAGCAGGTCTGCGGACGAACTGATTTGGAAAATTTCTTAAGGGACGGAATAATGTTCATCTTTGGTTTTTCGTTTCGTAACATACCATTTTCTTCCTCGCGCTGTTTATGAGGAAGTTGCTATCTTTCTCATACACACACACACACACACACACACACACACACACACACACACACACACACACACACACACACACACACACACACACACACGATCCAACGTTAATTTCTTTAACATTATGAATAGATAACGGACACACACACACTCTCTCTCTCTCTCACACACACACACTCCTTCTCTCTCTCTCTCTCTCACACACACACACACTCACACACATACTCTCTCTCTCTCTCTCTCTCTCTCTCTCTCTCTCTCAATCTCTCTCTGTCTCTCATACACACACACACACACACACACACACACACACACACATCCACACACACACACACACACACACACAAGTTCTAAGCAGTGATTAGAACTTATCTCCATTCCCTGTACAGACGTACTTTAAAGACCAGCCGTTCCTCCGACTTTTTATCTTATCACGCTCCCCAAGCCACTAACCCTCATTTAGCGAGGATAACAACGACACCAAATCCTCAGCATCCAAGGGGAAACAGCCTCAAGATGCCATCTGCGAAAGTCCCGATCCTCTGCCATGAAAGAAAGAGGCAACTTTTGCAATAAGACTTCTTCTATCGCGGATTTCTGGACCGCTGAGTACTGCGGCTCCCCGAACATGTCCCGCACATGTCCCACAGGAGGTGAGAGAGCGGCGGCTTGCGGCGGAGTCTTTCCCAACACGGCGGAGACTCTCTTTTTTCCTTCGCTTTTCTTTTTTTTTTATGATTTGATGATTTCTCTCCGAAAGCCTCTCTCTGTATTTCACTGTTGCTTCCATTTCATTTTCGATGAATTTCAAATTTGCTTCTTGTGCATCATTGTAATACGTCTTATGATCTTTCTATTACACATTTTAGTGTACGTGTACGATAGTCATTATATACTATATATATAGTATATGTACGATAATCATTATATAATCATTATATATATACGTGTACGATAATAGACTACGCTATTTTTGTACATTTTTTTTCATAACACAATATCTAAAAACAAAAAAACAAAACAAAACAAACAATCATCGCAATTCTATCAGACCGATATACAATCAAATAATGTATAGAATTAAGAAAAAAAAATAGATAAAAATAGAGATTGGCATTCGACGAATTGGAAACCTTTACAGAGATATAAAAGAGCAAAAAAAAATGTCTTTTTGATAACCACTTCAGGGAAAGACTTTTAATACGAGGGTTTAAGTGGTCGTTTCCGGTATGTTCCGCCATGAGTGAGACCTTTCATGAGGATTCGTGTGGTATGCGGTATGTTGACTTTCTTGGCCCTTTAGATATAAAAGGAGAAGACTTGTTGATCGTGTGGGATGAATGTGTCTAAATTGTGTTAAAGTGTTTGAAAATTCATGTCTCGGGACTGATATGAAGGTAATACATTTTGCAGGATACGTGGAAATAAAACAAAATTTTAGTTCTTTGATAATAATAATAATAATACTTATAATGATAATAATAATAATAATGATAATAATGAATACGTAAAACACGTACAGAGTGACAAACACAAAGACACATTTCATATTATTTCCTGATTCTTTCATTTCACTTCGTTCTCGCTACGCATCCGCACAGCCACCCTGACAATGACCCATCCTCCTCCTCCTCGTCTTCCTTCTCCTTGTCTTCCCTCTCCTGTCTCTCTTCCTCCTCTCCTCCCTCGCTCCTCCTCCTCCTCCCTCCTCCTCCTCCTCCTCGTCGTCGTCGTTGTCCTCCTCCTCCTCCACCCCTTCGCTCTCCTCCTCCTCCTCCACCTCCACCTCTTCTCCTCCTCCACCTCCCCCTGCCCCTCCTCCTCCTCCACCTCCACCTACCCCCTCCCCCTCGCCCTCCACTTCCACCTCCGCCTCCTCCTCCCTCCTACCTCTCCCCCTCTTCTTCCTCCACCTCCTTCTCCACCTCCCCCTTCTCCTCCTCCTCCTCCTCCTACCTCGCTCCCTCGCTCCTCCTCCCTCGCCCCTCGCTCCCCTCCTCCTCCTCCCTCGCTGCTCCTCCTCCTCCTCTCCTCCTCCTCCTCCTCCTCCTCCTCCTCCCTCCCCCCCTTCCCCCTCCTCCTCCCTTGCTCTTCCTCCTCCTCCTCCTTCCTCCTCCTCCTACCTGCTCCTCCTCCTCCTCCCCCTCCACCTCCACCTCCCCTCGCTCCTCCACCTCCACCTCCCTCGCTCCTCCTCCTCCTCCTCCTCCTCCTCCTCCTCCTCCTCCTCCTCCTCCCCTCCTCCTCCCTCCTCCTCCACCTCCTCCCTCCTTCCTCCTCCCTCGCTCCTCCTCCACCTCCTCCCTCCCCCACCTCCTCCCTCGCTCCTCCACCTCCACCTCCCCCCCTTTCTCCTCCACCTCCACCTCCTCCTCCTCCTCCTCCACCTCCTCCTCCTCCTGATACAGATCGCTTTCCGAGAAAAAAGAACGTCGATGCCAATCAAATTTGCCGTCGGGATCTCCTTGTAGACGAGGTCCAGGATCCGACTAAGAGGATTTCCTAGGATTTCCTTGGTCAGGTTTAGGAGATGCTGGCCTTGTGGGACCAGGGAAGCCTAACGACTCCGCTTTTTGCAATGGTTTGCGCTGTTGTGTGGTGATTTAGGAGGCATTTGTCGGTATTTCCTATGCACTCATACACGCATACACAAACACACGCACACACACACACATACAATATATATATATATATATATATATATATATATATATATATATATATATATATATATATATATATATATATATATATATGATAATGATGTAAAGAACGGAAGTTGATAATGAATACAAAATTGATTGACATAACTAAAATCCCAATTTCGGCTTAAATCAACACACACACACACACACACACACACACACACACACACACACACACACACACACACACACATACACACCCAACACATGCAATCCTGAAAATAACCGTCTACTTTTACTACAGATAAAAATATATTGCAAATTCATACTCATCAATAACCCACAAGTATAAACGTCTCATAAAGTAAAGAGAAAAAATTAATAATAACACTATGAATAATTTGAATTTATAGAAAATAATGATGATGATACGAAAAATAGGAATTTATAGTTCGAAAAAAACGAGTTCTCTAGCCTCCTCCATTCCCTTCCTAGTTAGAAAAAATCCTATTTCTTTAGCATCCTCCATTCCTTTCAAAGAAAAATCCTATTTCTCTAACATCTTCCATTCCTTTCATAGTTAGAAAAAATCCTATTTCTCTAGCACCCTCAAGTCCTTTCATAGTTAGAAAAAAGCCTCTCTAGCATCCTGCATTCCTTTCATAGAAAAATCCTATTTCTCTAGCATCCTCATCCCTTTCATTGTTAGAAAAAATCCTATTTCTCTAGCATCCTCCATTCCTTTCATAGAAAAAATCCTATTTCTCTAGCATCCTCCATTCCTTTCATAGTTAGAAAAAATCCTATTTCGGCCTTACCCTCCATTCCTTTCATAGAAGAAAATCCTATTTTTCTAACACCCCCTTTCCTTTCATAGTTAGAAAAAAGCCTATTTCTACCTCATCCTCCATTCCTTTCATAGAAAAAATCATATTTCTCTAGCATCCTCCATTCCTTTCATAGAAAAAATCCTATTTCTGCCTCATCCCCCATTCCTTTCATAGAAAAAATATCCTATTTCTGCCTCATCCTCCATTCCTTTCATAGAAAAAAGTATTTCTGCCTCATCCTCCATTCCTTTCATAGGAAAAAAAACTATTTCTGTCTCATCCTCCATCCCTTTCATAGTTAGAAAAAATAAATATTTCTGCCTCATCCTCCATTCCTTTCATAGAAGAAAATCCTATTTCTTTAGCATCCTCCATTCCTTTCATAGTTAGAACAAAAAGCCTATTTCTGTCTTATACTTCATTCCTTTTATAAAAGAAAAGCCTATTTCTGTCTCATCCTCCATCTCTTTCATAGAAAAAAATCCTATTTCTTTAGCATCCTCCATTCCTTTCATAGTTAGAAAAAATCCTATTTCTCTAGCATCCTCCATCCCTTTCATTGAAAAAAACTATTTCTCTATCCTCCTCCACTCCTTTCTCCACTCCCCTCCCCAGGCACTGAAAATCTTAAGCCAACGCCAATCCGACGAAACTAAGCCAAGGAAGTGTCGGTCACAGAGATGGATAGTCGAGGCAGGACAGAGGCAACTTTAAGACGTATATATTTTTTTCTTTTCTGTTGTGTAAGGGACCGGGCGCACCTTCCAGTTGTTGATCGCCGAGACGGGAAATCTGGATGGAACAGAATCGTTACTGGGGTTGCACAGGCTTGCAGAGAAGGGATAGGAGGGGGCGGGGGTGTGCAGAGAAGGGATAGGAGGGGGCGGAAGGGGGTGTAGAATCGTTACTAGGGTTGCACGGGCTTGCAGAGAAGGGATAGGAGGGGGAGGTGGGAAGGGGAGTAGAATCGTTACTGGGGTTGCACAGGCTTGCTGAGAAGGGATAGGAGGGGGCGGAAGGGGGTGTAGAATCGTTACTGGGGTTGCACGGGTGTGCAGAGAAGGGATAGGAGGAGGCAGAAGGGGGTGTAGAATCGTTACTGGGGTTGCACAGGCTTGCAGAGAAGGGATAGAGGGAGGTGGAAGGGGGTGTAGAATCGTTCTGGGGTACAGGGTAGAGAAGGGATAGAGGGGGCGGAAGGGTGTAGAATCGTTACTGGGGCTGCAGAGGCTTGCAGAGAAGGGATAGAGGGAGGTGGAAGGGGGTGTAGAATCGTTCCTGGGGTTGCACAGGCTTGCAGAGAAGGGATAGGAGGGGGCGGAAGGGTGTAGAATCATTACTGGGGTTGCACGGGCTTGCAGAGAAGGGATAGAGCGATAGAGGGAGGTGGAAGGGGTGTAGAATCGTTCCTGGGGTTGCACAGGCTTGGAGAGAAGGGATAGACTGAGGTGGATGGGGGTGTAGAATGGTTACGGGGGGTGCACAGGCTTGCAGAGAAGGGATAGAGGGATAGAGGGAGGTGGGAGGGGGTGTAGAATCGTTACTAGGGTTGCACGGGTTTGCAGATAAGGGATAGAGGGAGGTGGAAGGGGGTGTAGAATCGTTACTGGGGTTGCACGGGCTCGCAGAGAAGGGATAGGAGGAGGCGGGTGTGCAGAGAAGGGATAGGAAGGGCGGAAGGGGTGTAGAATCGTTCCTGGGGTTGCACAGGCTTGCAGAGAAGGGATAGGAGGGGGCGGAAGGGGAAGGGAGGGATAGGGAGAGGAGGAGGAAGAGGGAAAGGGAGAGTTATAGGGTGGGAAAGGTTGAGGGGAAGGGGAATAGGAGGGAAAGAATGGAGAGGGGAAGAAGGAGAAGGTAAGAGGGAGGGAAAGGAAGAGGGTGAGGGAGACAGAGAGGAAGAGGAGAGAGAGAGGAAGAGGTGAGAGAGAGGAAGAGGGGAGAGAGAGAGAGAGAGAGAGAGAGGAAGCCGAAAGAGAGAGAGAGGAAGAGGAAGAGGAAGCCGAAAGAGAGAGAGAGAGAGAGATGGAAGGTGAAGAGAGAACAAAAATAAAAATAGATAGAGCGAGAGAGCGAGAAAGCAACGTATATATTTCTCACCTAATATCTCCCTACCTACCTTTCCTTTCACTCCCCTTCCCCTACCCCGACGTGTACATATATACACACGCACCCACCTTTTGATATATATTTACCTAATGAATCAAAATCCCCCCCAAAACATAAGGAGCAAAAAAAAAAAAAAAAAAAAAAAAAAAAAAAAAAAAAAACACTTTTAAAACACAAAAATATCTATCTCTCGGTCTTTAGCCTTAATGAAGTACCTTTCATCAGAGAAAAGAATTCCATCCAAGTCACCCTTTGATCCGACGCTGCATCAACCTCCCCGGGTAACGCTGTTTGATGAAGAACGAAGCAAGAGTTTCAGCTTCAACGAGGACACGAAGCTCGACAAGGAATACGAACGAGTTAAAAAAAAAAAAAAAAAAAAAAAAAAAAAAAAAAAAAAAAGGGCCTGAGGTCATATTTCCCAATCTGGACCTAAACATCTCTTGGCAAAGGCGAAGAAGTTTGGTTAAGGTGTCGGAATATTTCTTAGAAGATGATAGAATAGTGTACAGTCAGAACCATACTTGTCTATGCACTATACATATGTGTGTGTGTGTATGTGTGTGTGTGTGTGTGTGTGTGTGTGTGTGTGTGTGTGTGTGTGTGTGTGTGTGTGTGTGTGTGTGTGTGCATATATATATATATATATATATATATATATATATATATATATATATATATATATATATATATATATATATATATATATATATATATATATACATACTACACTGAGATTTTCAATATAAATAACTTCAGTGTACATTGTGACTCGCTTACCTGTACAATGGCGTGTGTCTATATAAAAAATTTATGTTGGATCGACATTTAATATTCATACACCGTGCGAGTCACACATGCATATTTACATGCATTAAATGTTTTCCGATCTGAATAGCAAAACAGGCAATATCCGTAGGCAGCACATTGGAGCATATGTGATTTTGATATCGGGAGAAATTCGCATAAAGTTACGTCGGATCAGCTGGCTTTGACGAGGAATTCGCTTAATAAGATCGACAGTTATGCAAATAAGCGAAGTGGCGGGGGCTTTGTGCAACCTCTTATCCGCATATTTTTTTTCTGTTTTTTTTTTTTTTTTTTTTTTTTTAGGAATATTGAGTAAGCGGTGCGATTGTGAATCACTGAGTTTTTTTCTCTCTTTCTTCCTTTCTTTCTTTCTCTGTTTGTCTGTCTGTCTCTTTGTCTTTTTTCTTACTCTCTCTCTTTTTTTCTTACTCTCTCTCTCTATCTCTCTCTCTCTCTCTCTCTCTCTCTCTCTCTCTCTCTCTCTCTCTCTCTCTCTCTCTCTCTCTCTCTCTCTCTCTCTCTCTCTCTCTCTCTCTCTCTCTATCTCTCTCTCTCTCTCTCTCTCTCTCTCTCTCTCTCTCTCTCTCTCTCTCTCTTTAAGCTGCCGATTCTTATCTTTAATTAGCATTGTTGTTGCTCCTATTGCCATTTTATTACCACTATTTTATAATCGTTCTTATGATAGTGAAGATGATAATAATGAAGATTATCGTTATTATTATCATCATTATTGTTATTATTGTCAGTAATAGTAGTAGTATTTTCATTATTTTTATTATCATTATTTCCATCATTATGATTAATATCATCATTAGTCCTCTCTTTCTATTTCATTCTCCTTCTTCCTTTCGCCTCTCCCTCTCCCTCCTTCTACATTTTCCTTTCCCATCATTCTTCAAAATGACTCTCTAGGACAACTGGAATATGATATCTGGTGCTGCGTAGAACGGTTGGATGGACGGACGAAATACAAAAAAAGAAAAGAAAAAAAGAAAAAATATATATGATAAAAATTATTGTTATAAATATTTTTTTTTCTTTCTATCAGTTCATCCTTGAACAAAAAAAACATCCATCTGTATATTGTCTATTATATTTTCTCTCCCCACACCCTCTCTCTCTCTCTCTCTCTCTCTCTCTCTCTCTCTCTCTCTCTCTCTCTCTCTCTCTCTCTCTCTCTCTCTGTGTGTGTGTGTGTGTGTTCCTCTCTCTCTCTCTTTCTTCTATTTCTTGCCTCTCTCTCTCTCTCTCTCTCTCTCTCTCTCTCTCTCTTCTTCCCCCCTCTCTCTCTCTCTTTCACTCTCTTTCACACCTTCTCACACTCTCTCTCCTTCCCTGTCTGTCTGTCTCTCTCCTTTCTCTTCCTTCTCCTCT
>NC_091552.1:3695465-3697965 GCF_042767895.1 Penaeus vannamei
AATAAAAGGCAAACAAACTAAAAGAAAAAAATGTATATATAACCGGAAAGACGTGTACAACGTGGACTAAATTGGATTTTAGGATAAATCCATCCAAATTACACAAGATTAAGAGAGGTAGAAATATAACGAGTGAAATTCTACATTCTATTGTCGTATTTATGTTTTTTTTTTTTTTTTTTTTTTTTTTTTTTACAAGGAATACAAACAGGCAATCTTTTTCGCAAGCATGAGTATGAAAGTATAAAATAAAATGGGGAGTGAAAAAAATATAGGCAAGGCTACATACCACGAATAGAGATATTCGTGGTATGTGAGTGAGGAAGACAGACAAACAAAAATAAAGACTATATATATATATATATATATATATATATATATATATATATATATATATATATATATATATATATATATATATATATATAAGGGAAGAGATGGATGAAAGAAGGGAAGGAAAGAGAGAGAGAGAGAGAGAGGCTTAAGGAGAATTTCCGATGTGATAACTCTTAGGTCAGTCATGTTCTTTCTTTTTTTCTTTCTTTCTTTCTTTACGCTTGAATATCAAAATCGGTACAAAAAAATACCACAAGAGTCCATATCCTTTTATTATGAATGGGACAGTAGATAGAACAATATTTTACCATCCACATTCTGTCTGTTTTCCGGAAGCTGAACTCACGTGGGGTTTTGTCCTTTTGATGAGAGTAAAACCTCCTCAGCCAAAGACCCACTCCTACAATTTGTTTCTTTGGAGATTGCAAAAGACGACTCAAGGGATAGGGAGAAAATAAGTCAAGAAAGGGGACTGAGGAATCACACACCAAAAATAAGAAACAGAAAAAAACACACAAAAAAACAGGAAAAAAGGAAAATACACACACACAAGAAAAGGAAAAAAAATAAAATACACACACACAAGAAAATGAAAAAAAAATGAAAAAATCAAAACACACCCCAAAAAAGAAAAAAAAATGAGGAAAAAATATAACACACACACAAGAAAAAAAAAAAAAAAAAAAAAAAAAAAAGGAAATCTTAGCAAGGTCCATAAAGACAGCGAAGACGAGGCCGCCATCCCAACACCCCCCGACACAGGGCTTCCCGAGACAAAGAAGGACCATCTGAGGAACCATAAGTCAGAAACCCGGGAGACAAAGAGGGAGACTGAAGAGCCCCCCCGGTACAACAAATGCACGGCGATGCCCTCCCTCCTTTATGCAGGACTGAATACAAATGGAGATGTCACGTGGAGTTTAACAAAGACCCGGGTCCCCAAAATTTTATCTGGGACCGCGATGTTTGCTAAGCTGCTCGGGGGGGGGCTGAGATCCCGTCCTTTCGGGGGGGGGGCGAGGACGGGACACGGAAGGAAGGAGAGGGAAATCTGAAGCAAAGGAAAGGAGGAGAGGGAGAAGGTGAGTGGGTGCTCGAGGAAGAAGAGAAAAAGTTGAATAAAGAAGAGAAGATAAAGGAGAAAAGGGAGAAGGTGAGTGGGTGCACGAGGAAGAAGAGAAAAAGTTGAATAAAGAAGAGAAAGGAGGAAAGGGAGAAGGTGAGTGGGTGCTCGAGGAAGAAGAGAAAAAGTTGAATAAAAAAGAGAAGAGAAAGGAGAAAAGGGAAAAGGTGAGTGGGTGCTCGAAGAAGAAGAAGAGAAAAAGTTGAATAAAGAAGAGAAGAGAAAGGAGGAAAGGGAGAAGGTAAGTGGGTGCTCGAAGAAGAAGAAGAAGAGAAAAAGTTGAATAAAGAAGAAAAGAGAAAGGAGGAAAGGGAGAAGGTAAGTGGGTGCTCGAAGAAGAAGAAGAAGAGAAAAAGTTGAATGAAGAAGAGAAGAGAAAGGAGGAAAGGGAGAAGGTGAGTGCGTGTTCGAAGAAGAAGAAGAAGAGAAAAAGTTGAATATAGAAGAGAAGAAAAAGGAGGAAAGGGAGAAGGTGAGTGGGTGCTAGAGGAAGAAGAGAAAAAGTTGAATAAAGAAGAGAAGAGAAAGGAGGAAAGGGAGAAGGTGAGGGTGCCTGAAGGTAAGAAGAAGACAGCTGAAAAGTTGAATAAAGAAGAGAAGAGAAAGGAGGAAAGAAGGGAGAAGGTAAAGTGGCTGCTCTGAAGAAGAAGAAGACAAAAAGTTGAATAAAGAAGAGAAGAGAAAGGAGGAAAGGGAGAAGGTGAGTGGGTGTTCGAAGAAGAAGAAGAGAAAAAGTTGAATAAAGAAGAGAAGAGAAAGGAGGAAAGGGAGAAGGTAAGTGGCTGCTCGAAGAAGAAGAAGAGAAAAAGTTGAATAAAGAAGAGAAGAGAAAGGAGGAAAGGGAGAAGGTGAGTGGGTGTTCGAAGAAGAAGAAGAAGAGAAAAGGTTGAATAAAGAAGAGAAGAGCGAGGAGGAAGGAGAGGTTGGAGTTCCTGATTGCTAGAGGAATGAAATGTGGTACATGGAGAACGATAACAGGATCTGGTGTAATGGAAGGAAGGGAAGGTGTGGAAAGAGACGAGGGGAGAGGAGAGAGAGAGA
>NC_091552.1:3702965-3705465 GCF_042767895.1 Penaeus vannamei
TGTTGCGTGTGGGCGTGTGGGTGGGTGGGGGGAGGTTGTGTGTGTGTGTGTGGGAAGGTTGTGTACGTGTGTTTGTGTGTGCTTTTTTGTGGGGGGTTGTTGGTGTTTGTGGGGAGGTTGTGTATGTGTGTGCTTTTGTGTGTGTGTGTGGGGGGGGGAGGTTGTGTGTGTGTGTGTTTGTTTGTTTGTGTGTGTGTGTCCGTGTGTGTGGGGGAGGTTCTGTTTGTGTTTGTGTGTGTGTGTATGTGCATGCGTGTGTGTGTGTGTGTGTGTGTATGTTTTTTTGTTTGTGTGGGGAGGTTGTGTATGTGTTTTTGTGGGGGGAGGGGGTTGTGTGTGTGTGTGCGTATGTGTGCGTGTGTGTGTGTGTGTGTGTGTGTGTGTGTGTGTGTGTGTGTGTGTGTGTGTGTTTTCTTTGTTTGGCGTGGGGAGTGTTGTAGTGTGTGTGGGGGGGGGGGGGAGGGGGCTTGTGTATGTGTGCTTGTGTGTGCTTTTGTGTGTGTGTGTGGGGGGGGGGGTTCATTCATCATTATCCCATTCCCTATTTTGAGAGGAGAAGACGATAAATAATAACAATAAAAATAATTATGATAATAATGTTGATGATAATAATAATAATAATAATAACAATAATAAAAATAATAAACATTTCCATCCTCTCAAGTCCCATCACATGTATTCATCGCCATCATTTCCCTCTCTTTCTCCCCCCCCCTTGTTCTCTCTTCTCCCTCTTCCTCTTTCTTACCCCTCACCTCTTCCCCCTCTCCTTCCCATTTTGTTTCCTCTTCTCCTTCTTCCTCTTTCTTACCCCTCTCCTTCCCCCTTTGTTTCCTCTTCTCCTTCTTCCTCTCTTTCTACTACCCCCTTACCTCTTCCCCCTCTCCTTCTTCCTCTTTCTTACCCCCCACCTCTTCCCCCTCGTCAGCCCCAAGTTCTGCCATTCTCATGCAACAGTCAGCAATTCTCACGCTCTCGCGAACTCCACCAGGCTTCCTCCTCCTCCTCCTCTAGGTTTCCTGAGTGAGGGAGCGAGCTCGTACTCCGCCTCCTTGCCTTGATGCTGTGGGGGGAGGGGAGGGGGAGGGTGTGGGAGAGGGGGGAGAGAGGGAGAGGGTAGGGAGGGGGGGAGGAGGGGGGAGGAGGGTGGAGGAGGGGGGGGAAAGGGAGGGAGGTGGAGAGAGGGGGGAAGAGGGGGAGAGGGGGTTTGGGATGGGGAGGGTGGGAGAGGGTGGGAGAGAGGGGGGTTGGGAGAGGGAGTGGGAGAGGGGGTGAGGGAGGGAGAGGGAGGGAGGGAGGGAGGGTGGGAGAGGATGGGAGTGGGAGGGAGAGGGTGGGAGAGGGGGAGGGAGGGAGAGGGAGGGGGGATGGGGGGATGGGGAGAAAGTGGGAGGGAGAGGGAGAGGTGGGGAGGGATGGGAGGGGGATGGGGAAAGGGAGGGAGAGTGGGGGAGATGGGTGGGAGAGAGGGGGAGAGAGGGGGAGGGAGAGGGTGGGGAGGGAGAGGGAGGGAGGGATAGTGGGAGAGGGTGGAGGTGAGAGGGAGGGAGGGGATGGGAGAGAGTGGAAAGATGAGTGTAAGGTGGGAGGGAGGGAGAGGAAGAGGGAGGGAGGCTGAAGGTAGGAGAGGGAGGAGGGAGAGGGTAGGGTAACGTGGAAGAATTTTCTTCTTCTTCCTTCTTCTTCTTTTTTTCCTTTCTTCAGACGAAGAGATTAAATGATAGGAGAGAGAGAGAGAGAGAGAGAGAGAGAGAGAGAGAGAGAGAGAGAGAGAGAGAGAGAGAGAGAGAGAGAGAGAGAGAGAGAGAGAACGACAGACAGAGAGAGAGAGAGAGAACGACAAACAGACAGACAGACAGAGAAAGACAGAGAGAGAGAGAGAGAGAGAGAAGAATCTCCACGAGTATATGAAAACACATTTGACTACAACGGCGTCCTTTAGACTGACTCACTTATTTAGTTCAATTACGCGCATCTCACTCATTGCAACTTTACACTTACACTGTTACTGACTACACTTGCTTCGCTGCTTCCAACTGTCTTTCTCTGTGATTAACAATTTCCCTAATTACAGTACTGTAACTAGTCATTGGCCGATTTTAACTTTGTACTGCTGTGAGAGTACATTCCCTAACTACAGTACTGTAACTAGAGTCATTGGCCGATTTTAACTTTGTACTGCTGTGAGAGTACATTCCCTAACTACAGTACTGTAACTAGAGTCATTGGCCGATTTTAACTTTGTACTGCTGTGAGAGTACATTCCCTAACTACAGTACTGTAACTAGAGTCATTGGCCGAATTTAACTTTGTACTGCTGTGAGAGTACATTCCCTAACTAGAGTACTGTAACTAGAGTGATTGGCCAATTTTAATTTTGTACTGCTGTGAGAGTACATTCCCTAACTAGAGTACTGTAACTAGAGTGATTGGCCAATTTTAATTTTGTACTGCTGTGAGAGTACATTCCCTAACTACAGTACTGTAACTAGAGTAATTG
>NC_091552.1:3710465-3717965 GCF_042767895.1 Penaeus vannamei
TGGGGCTATTTTTGGGGAAGAATGGGGTAGACTTCTGTATTTTCCATTTGGATATTTATGTATTGACAAAGGTCTGTTATATGTTTGTTTGTTGTTTTTTTCTTTGTACTTACAATTCAGTACTTGGCAATGATACAAAGAGAGACATTCAAAACACACAAAAATACACAAACCACAAACAAATATATAAATAAATAACAAAAATAAAAAAGATTTTTTTTTCTCTTTCGCTTTCATGCGTGTCACAAATCTTAGACAGGTTTTCAAAATACATCAGAAAATCGAAAGATAATTGCTACCTGCTCGCAATATCGTGGTGGGTACAAACTGAATTACATACCTACATCATGAAATTAAGACATACAGCGGATAAACTTGAACAATCTGATTGATCGTTGAGAAAAGATGACAGGGTATTTTGATTCGAAACTACAGTGCTACAGTGACAAGGAAAGTGATTGCAGAATTAATATAAAGTTAGATGTAATTGTTATAATTTTGAGACTATGATGAGACCAGACTGGAAACTTTATAAAGAAAGGTGGATTTTTTTTTTCCTTTTCGAACGGTAAGCGAAAAAAAACAAATGTGCGAATATTATAGTGGCAAAATAACTCGATCTTCTGCCACTATCCTAGCAATTAGCAACTTCATACCAACTAATTAATAGCCAATAATGTAAAAAAAATTAATAATAATAAAAAACAGTACTACTACTATTAATAATAATAATAATAATAATAATAATAATAATAATAATAATAATAATAATAATAATAATAGTAATAGTAATAGTAATAGTAATAATAATCATAATAATAATAATAATAATAATAATAATAACAATAATAATAATAATAATAATAATAACAATAATAATAACAATAATAACAATAATTTTGATTCATACTTTATCTGCGCTCGTGCCATTTTTCGCACAAAAGATGCGCACTTCTGCAAAAAATGTCGGAAAGATTCGCGCAGTATATAGAGGCTGCGGTGTTGGGATATCAACTGCGCAAAATAAAGTTATCAGTCTGGTGATAGAATTGTATGATAAAACAGAGAGCAGTCGTGATATTAAATGAATAATAATCCTATTAATTATGGTGGTAATGATATGTGTAATAGCAAGAGTAAAAATGCTAATTACAATAATAATGATAATCATCATCGTCAACCTCATCTCAATAATGATTACGTAATAACAACAATAATAATAATGATAATAACAATAACCAAAAAAGGTAATATTTATGATCATTATCATTACTTTTATCATTATCGAAATGATTATCATTATCAATGTCAGAGGAATTCACCTGTTACATTATTCCTAAAAGTTCGTTAACGTCACTATGATCATTAAAATAAAAATAAAAATAACAATACAGATAATAAAAATAATAACAGTTATAACACACGTGATAACAGTAACAATAAAGCTAATTAAAAAAATGATAACAGTTATAACAAAATCACATCGTTAAAATAACAATGATACTACCAAAGAAAAAAGGAAATAAACGGAAAATGAAAGTAATAATACAAAAATACAATTAAGCCAAAAACAAAAGAAAAAAAGTAGATAAATACAGCTATAACAAAAATCACATCGTTAAAATAAAAATGATACTACCAAAGAAAAAAAAAGAAATAAACTAAAAATGAAAAAATAATACAAAAAATACAATTAAGCCAAAAAAATAATAATAATAATAATTAATAAAAATAAAAGTGAAAAAAATAAATAAAAGTAGATAAATAAACAATTAAAAAAAGGAAAACTAATAATACAAAAACCACAATTAACCACACAAACAAACAACAAAAAAAGAATAGATAAATAAAACAAATAAAACAAATAAAAACAAAGTGAAAAAAAAAAGAAAAAAATGCAGCAGCGTCACCACGTGCGAACAACGAACCCCAGAGATAAGTTGGAGTCCAGGCCGCAGACCCCGTGATGATCAAATTGGAATTCTCATGCATAAAATTAAAGGGTTGCCGACTTTCTTCCCGTCATGCAGGCAGGATCTTGAGACGTTTCTTTCCTTGCGGTATATATTTATTAACGTTTTCGTATTTCTTGCGACAGCGGAGTCAACGCGGAGAGAAAATTGTAATATGATTTAACGTTGGTTAGAAGGCTGGTGTGCGGAGTGAGGTAAATAGATCGGGAACATTATGGTCTTTTTCCTAATTCTGTGAAATTGCTTTTGTCGTCGTGAACATTGTTTATGTTATATGGTTGTTATGTCAAGGAAACTCCTGTTATATGGTTGTTTTATCAAGGGAACTCATGTTATATGATTGTTATATCAAGGAAACATGTTATATGGTTGTTATATAAAGGAAACTCATGTTATATGGTTGCTATATCAAGGAAACATGTTATATGGTTGTTATATAGAGAAGACATGTTATATGGTTGTTATATCAAAGAAACTCATGTTATATGGTTGTTATATCAAGGAAACATGTTATATGGTTGTTATATAAAGGAAACTCCTATTATATGATTGTTATATAAAGGAAACTCATGTTATATGGTTGTTATATAAAGGAAACTTGTTATATGATTGTTATATCAAGGAAACGTTATATGGTTGTTATATATAGGAAACTCATGTTACATGGGTGTTATATAAAAGAAACTCATGTTATATGGGTGTTATATAAAGGAACTCCTGTTATATGGTTGTTATATCAAGGCAACTCGTGTTATATATTTGTTATATCAAGGGAACTCATGTTATATGGGTGTTATATCAAGGAAACATGTTATATGGTTGTTATATACAGAAAACTCCTGTTATATGGTTGTTATATAAAGGAAACTCCTGTTATATGGTTGTTATATCAAGGGAACTCATGTTATATGGTTGTTATATCAAGGAAACTCCTGTTATATGGTTGTTATATCAAGGAAACTCCTGTTATAAGATTGTTATATCAAGGGAACTCATGTTATATGGTTGTTATATCAAGGGAACCCATGTTATATGGTTGTTATATCAAGGGAACCCATGTTATATGGTTGTTATATCAAGGGAACTCATGTTATATAGTTCTTATAACTAGCCAACTCACTTTGGACTGTAGACTACTATAATTCGCCAACTCTTGTATATTCTCGTCACCTGACACTTAATGCTTTTGCTTTACATATTGTTTGTATTTTACATCTAATATATTTTCATCCTTTATCCTGAACTTTGCTGAATTCAACATCAAATACATATATACATGCATGCATATATATATATATATATATATATATATATATATATATATATATATATGCGTGTGTGAATGTGTGTTTGTGTGTGTACTCTATCAATCTCTATCGAGAACCCATGGGGAGTGTGTGTAAAACCTCGCTATCCTAACTCACGTATGAGTAAATAGGTAATGTCTATGGAAGCTAGTTAGCTCCTAGTTGCACACTCCATTTAGTGGGTAGTGTAGGTCAGTGGTAAAGCGTTCGTCTTGCAATTACCTGCCTGCAACGGCGAGTATATATAAACTGTAATCACCATTTTGTCATTATCTCTCTCTCTCTCTCTCTAGCTATCTATCTTTCTCGCCATCCCTCCCTCCTACTTTCTTCTCTCTCTTACACTTACCCTCCCTTCCCGCCTACACACACACACACACACACACACACACACACACACACACACACACACACACACACACACACACACACACACATCCACATCCACTCACACACTCATCCCCCTCCCCTCTCCAGTACACAAGCATACAAAAGAAACACACACCCGCACCCCTATAGAATCTCACACTCACCATCTCCTTCTCAGACTCTCTTTGTCTCCTCAAGCCACTCCCTCGATCAAGCCGCTCTCAAGATGCCGCTCTATACGAAAGACGAAAAAAAATAATCCGATATTACGTTCGCGATGGTACAAAGACCACCCTTGTTAGACGTACGATCGGGTCGCATTTTTAAGTAGAGGTTATACTACTTACGACTGGGTTACATATATAGTAGGCGTTATTTAACTGGAACATAACATAAAAGAGGGCTATTTAAGAGGGTCTGCCTAAATGAGGGGCTATCTAAGAGGGGGCTACAGATAATATGAGTTACATAAAAGAGGTCTATTTAACTAGAATACGTCAAAGAGGGCTATTCACGAGGTCTACCGAAAGAAGAGGGGGCTACGTATAGGAGGACCTTTTTAGGGAGAAGGGCTACTAATAAGAACATAGGAGCATTAAAAAGGGGTGTAAAGGAATGGCTACTTAAGTGGGGGCTACTCAAAGCAGGCAATAGGATAGGGACAGTAAGGAGAGGGGTCTTTTCAAAAGGAGGGACCACTTAAAATGGGGCTACATTAAGAAAGGTGAATTCAAAAGGGAGCTACTCCCAGGAAGGAAGATCTAAAGAACGATTTATAAAGGGGACTGATTACAGGAAGGGCTATCTATAAGAAGGACTACGAAGGGACTATTCCAAGGTGGGGGGATACTTCAGGGTTGGGCTATTTAGAGGGGAAGGGGCTATTCAAGGGACAGACTTGGGGGCTACTTAGAGGAATAAATTGTTCAAGGAGGGATTTTGTAAAGGTTGGAGACCGTTAACGAAGTTACTCCGGCTCTGTAATGGCCGGATTACCGATGAAAAGTTTTCTTACGAGTTACGTAAGGTAATAGGCAGTCCTTATTTCCTTCTGGGTATCTACCTTTCCAACAGAATCTACCTTTCCGTGTTAACACGAAAGAAAAAAACAGAAGAAAACGGGTATCTACCTTTCCAACAGAATCTACTTTTCCGCGTAAACAAAAAAAACAAACAAACAAAAAAAAAAATACAGGAGAAAACGGGTATCTGACTTTCCAACAGAATCTACCTTTCCGTTTTAACACGAAAAAAACACGAGAAATCTTCCCAACAGAATCTACTTTTCCGCGATAACACACACACATAAAAAAAAAAAAAAACGAGAAACCGGGTACCTACCATTCCAACAGAACCTACTTTACCGCTTTAACACACACACACGAAAAAAAAACACACACGAAAAAACACACACTTACCCGTGACAATGATCCTGGCAGGGGTACGGGAGAGCTGTGCACGACCCGTCAGCTTGTGAAGCGTCCGGCACTGGTATCTCGAAAGGCCGTCTTGAGGACCCACTTCCAAGACGTGTAGGTCGCCTTCGGGAGTCATGTGGTACTTCCCGTCTGTGGAGTGAGGAGAAGAGAAAAAAAAAGGGAGGTTGAGTTCTGTGTTGTGGTTGGAGGAAGAGGAGGGAGGAAGAGAAGAAGGAGAAGGAGAACGAGGTAAAGGAGAAGAAGGAGAAGGGGGAGGAGGAGAAGAAGGAGAAGAGGGAGAATGATTGGAGAAAGAGGAGGGAGGAAGAGAAGAAGGAGAACGAGGTATAGGAGAAGAAGAAGAACGAGTTAAAGGAGAAGAGGGAGAATGATTGGAGGAAGAGAAGAAGGAGAACGAGGTAAAGGAGAAGAGAATGATTGGAGAAAGAGGAGGGAGGAAGAGAAGAAGAAGAAGGAGAACGAGGTAAAGGAGAAGAGGGAGAATGATTGGAGAAAGAGGAGGGAGGAAGAGAAGAAGGAGAACCAGGTAAAGGAGAAGAAGGAGAAGAAGAAGAACGAGGTAAAGGAGAAGGAGAAGAGGGAGAATGATTGAAGGAAGAGAAGAAGAAGAAGGAGAACCAGGTAAAGGAAAAGAAGTAGAAGGGGAGGAGGAGAAGAAGGAGAACGAGGTAAAGGAGAAGAAGAAGGAGAAGAGGGAGAATGATTGGAGAAAGAGAAGGGAGGAGGAAGAAGGAAAACCAGGTAAAGGAGAAGGAGAAGAGGGAGAAGAAGTAGAAAGGGGAAAGAGGAGAAGTAGAAGATGAAGAACAAGAAGGGGGACAAGAAAAAGAACAAAAAATAAGAAAAAAGATAAGTGGAAAGTAGATAAAATGTGGTATTTCTAAGAGCTAAAACATGTAGGTACGAAGTCTGTTGCAGAGTATCGAGTGATTGTTATTCTCTTGCATGATATACGAGGATTTCAACTCCGGTGCATTGTCTCCTAAAGCTTCAAATCTCCCGCGCTTAATCTCGTCCCTGTCGCCTTGCTCTGCTCGCCGCCTCATCCTTTGTTCACATCCTCTCTTCTTATTCCTCCATTTCCTCCCCTCCCTCTCCTCCTTTCATCCTCCCGAATCGCTCCCGATCCAGACACCAATCCTTCTCTTCCTCCTTGCTCCTTCTTTTGCCTCTGTGGATCTTACTTATCCTTTGAAATGTGAGGTTCGTTTCCTTCCGCGCAAGTGACAGGGACGACTCGAGACGGATGTGAACGAGAGAGGCGGGGATGAGGCAATCGCAAAACAATTTTCTCTGACCTTCGTTGTCGGTTTCGTGAGCTGCTGATGAGTGATTGCTCTCGTCGGGGAATCAGGATAGAAGCAATGGAGGAGGGAGAGAGAGGGAGGTGAAGGAAAGAGGGAGGAAGGGAGAAGGAGGGAGAGGGAGGGAGGTGAGGGAAAGAGAGAAAAAGGAAAGAGGGAGGTGAAGGAAAGAGGGAGGAAGGGAGATGGAGAGATCAGGAAGGAAGACAGAGATGAAGAGGCAGAGGGGATGGGATGAGAGAGAGAGAGAGAGAGAGAGAGAGAGAGAGAGAGAGAGATAGAAGGAGGGGGAGGGAGAGAGGGAGAGGGACAGAGACAGACAGAGATAATCCGACAGACAAAGACAAACAGAAACAGGCACAACCCCCCACCTCATCCCCCCCCCCAAAAAAAAAAGACGACCAAACAAAAACACCTTTCTTCCCTCCCACCCCCCACTCCCTTACCACTCCCCTCCCTCCCACCCCTACCACTTCCTCCCCCTCCCCCCTACTCCCCTCACCCCCAACCCCTCCCCCCTTCCCCTCCCCCCCACCTTTCCCCAATAATCCCACCTCCAAGTGCCTTCGCCCGACGTCGATTTTTGCCCCACTTCATCTCTCTAACGGCGGCTCCGGCGATTGGTTCCTCGGGCAGTAGAGTAGCCAGCCTCCTCAAGTCGATTCGAAAGCCGCCATGGCACTTTTATGTTCTTTTAACTCCTATTGGTATTATTTATGGCTCTATTTTCTGTCTCTTTTCCCTTTCTGTGGCTGTGGTTGTGTCGTTTTATTTGTCTGTTTGTTTGTTTGTTGGTGTTGATTGTGTCTTGTGTTCTTGTCTATTTTGCTTCTAGTGTGTGTATAATTTTATGTTCTTTTAACTCCTATTGGTATTATTTATGGCTCTATTTTCTGTCTCTTTTTCCCTTTCTGTGGCTGTGGTTGTGTCGTTTTATTTGTCTGTTTGTTTATTTGTTGGTGTTGATTGTGTCTTGTGTTCTTTTTTATTTTCCTTCTGGTGTGAGTGTATAATTTTATGTTCTTTTAACTCCTATTGGTATTATTTATGGCTCTATTTTCTGTCTCTTTTCCCTTTCTGTGGCTGTGGTTGTGTCGTTTTATTTGTC
>NC_091552.1:3730694-3733194 GCF_042767895.1 Penaeus vannamei
ATTATTATTATTATTATTATTATTATTATTATTATTATTATTATTAAAACTATCATCAATATAATTATTACTAATACAAATTATCACTGCTGTTGTTGTTATTATTATCATCATTATGATCATTGACATTATCATCTCTATGAACATTATCGTTGTTGATATTATTATAGTCATGATAAGATATAGTTCCTATGTTATTATCATCATTGTTACCATCCTCATCTTTATGACTATCATTGATGTGAGTGTTATTATCATCATAATGTCACCATTATCATTGTTATTCTCCTTGTCAATAGTACTACGAAATCATAATATACATCATTTATGTCATCACTATCATCACCATTATTATCAATCCATATGCAAAACCCAAACGTGAAAGTATATTAGTAATTCGCTAAAATAAAACCCAACCGAGTTATATTTAGCTGTTCGTTGATGCTGACCTCATTTTCACGCTTTTCTCTCTCTCTCTCTCTCTCTCTCTCTCTCTCTCCCTCTCTCTCTCTCTTTCTTTTATCTGTTTTTGTTTTTGTTTTTTCAGTTGTGAATATTCTTGATTTATGGACTCGTGTTGCCGATGTGACGAAAGTCGGTGTTTTGATAAAGATGTATTTTTGTTGCTGGCAAAAAAGAGCGAAGGAAAAAGGGTGTGAAGAGAGAGTAGAGAGTAAAAAGGGGGAGGAGTGATGGAATGGGAGGAAGAGGGTGAGGGAGGGAGGGTGAGGGAGGGATGGGGAGGGGTAGAGAAGGATGGGGAGGGGGAGAGAGGGATGAGGAGGGGGGTGAGGGATGGGGAGGGGGAGAGAGAGAGAGATAGAGAGTAATGAGAGAGAGAGAAAGAGAGAGAGAGAGAGAGAGAGAGAGAGAGAGAGAGAGAGAGAGAGAGAGAGAGACAGAGACAGAGACAGAGAGAAAGAGAGAAAGAGAAAGAGAAAGAGAAAAAAACAGAGAGAGAAAGAGAAAGAGAGAGACAGACAGACAGACAGACAGACAGACAGACAGACAGAAAGAGAGAGAGAGAAAGAAAGAGAGAGAGAGAGAGAGAGAGAGAGAGAGAGAGAGAGAGAGAGAGAGAGAGAGAGAGAGAGAGAGAGAGAGAGAGAGAGACCTTGCAGCTGTGCATACAATATCTCCCTGAAAGCGTCAACACTTTAAGTTCCGCGGCACATCTCTCTTCCTTATCCTTAACCCCTCTCTTTCTCTTGTCCTTTATTTCCCTTACACGTCTCCTAAGATTCTCCTCTTCTTCTCTTCTCCCCCTCACTCTTATCTCCTCTCATTTCCCCTCGTCCTTATGCTATGAATAAATCTTCTTAGTTTCCCCTCTCCTCTCCTCTCGCTCCTTACTCCTATTTCATCCTTCCCTTCTCCTACTCATCCCTCTCCCCTCTCCCTTCCCACTTTTATCTCACCCTCCCTCCTCTTCTTTCCCCTCACCCCTATCCCATACCCCTGTAGCCCCTCCCTTCCTTCCCCCTCACCCATATCCCATACCTCTCTTGGCCCCTCCATCCCCTTCACCCCTATCCTATACTCCTCTAGCCCCATCCCCCTCCTTCTCCCTCACCCCCGTAGCCCCTATCCTTCCCCTTCACCCCTTTTCTATACCCATGTACCCCACCTCCTTCCCCCTCACCCCTATCCTATAACCCTGAAGCCCCTTCCTTCTTCCCCCTCACCTCTATCCTATACCCTGTAGCCCCTACCTCCCTCCCCTCTCACCCCTATCCTATACCCTCTAGGTCCTTCCCATCCCCCTAACCCCTATATCATACCCCTCTAGCCCCCCTCCTTCCCCATCATCCGTATCCCATAACCCCTGTAGCCCCCCCCCCCCCCTTCTTCCCCCTCACCCCTATCCTATACCCCTGTAGCCCCCTACCTTCCTCCCTCTCACCCCTATCTTATACCCTCATTGGCCCCCTCCCCTTCCTCCCCTCATCCCTATCCTATACCCTCTAGGGTCCTCCCCATCCCTCTAACCCCTATATCATACCGTCTAGCCCCCCTCCTTCCCCATCACCCCTATCCTAAAACCCCTGTAGCCCCATCCCTCCTTCCCTCTCACCCCTTTCCTATACCCTGTAGCCCCTTCCTTCTTCCCCCTCACCCCTATCCTATACCCCCCTCCCCACCCTCCCGCCACCTCCCCAGCACAGTTACCCAAACAAGACAAACAAAAGACTACATAATGTGATAAAAAATGGGAAATGAGCTTATGAAAAGGATGAATGTAGGGGTAACTATAAGAAACTGCACGAGGGCCGACTTCAGGAGGAGATAAAAGCCATTGACAGATCATAAACGAAGGCCCTAATGAGTCCTGAGAAATCTATCGTATGAAGAATTCTGTGTGGTAATAACACTGGATGAATTTACGTAGAAGAGAGAGAGAGAGAGGAAAAAATAGGAAAAATAAAATCGTGATCAATAAACAGATCATAAACACCAGAGGAACGGAATAAAACGCTTCCAGGAAAATCTTCAATACCAG
>NC_091552.1:3755694-3760694 GCF_042767895.1 Penaeus vannamei
GAGAGAGAGAGAGAGAGACAGAGGAAACAGAAAGAAAGAAAGAGAGCGAGAGAGAGAGAGAGAGAGAGAGAGAGAGAGAGAGAGAGAGAGAGAGAGAGAGAGAGCGAGAGAGAGAGAGAGAGAGAGAGAGCGAGAGAAAGGGAGAGAGAGAGAAAGAGAGAGAGAGAGAGAGAGAGAGGAACAAAGAAAAAGAAAGAGAGAGAGAGAGAGAGACAGAGAGGAGGAACAGAAAGAAAGAGAGAGAGAAAGAGATGAAGAAGAAGAAGAAGGAAAATAAGACGAAGGAGAAGAAAAATAGTTGATAACCAAGGACTACCATAGAACCTGGAGGCCGAAATGTGGAGATCTTTCAACATCAGATGAATACTCTTTGTGATAAGATGCCCCAGAGAATCGTTTTTCAGAAAATGTACCCAAAGAATAACGAGAAATCATATTATTACAGAAACACGATGATAAATGCAACTTAATCATTGCATAAACATCGTGAAAGAGGAAAAAAGGTCAAAAGGAAAAAGGTCAAGCAGGCGATCATATTGCGATGTGAACTTATTTCTTTCGAATATTTTATCTGATTGTAAAATGTATAGCATACAGATTAATTCTCCTGAAGCACTTTGTCAAACATCTCTATTTGATTGTTTTCTCGAAATGCGTGAAAAACAGACTGTTTTTCATCGTTTTATGGGATATACAATAATTAGCCCTCAAGGAACTGCCCGTACAACAACTTTTAAAGAAATGCGAAACTGGTATTTTCTGCTTTTAAGAAAGGTAAAGGGAATTCTGGGTACACTAAATATTTGCAGTTTGAATAACGCATGTAAATAAAGAATGAATTATGCCCTGCGCAGTTTACGACCAACAACAAAGGGATGTAATTAGGGAACTCGGCAATGAAGGGAGAGAGGGCGGAAAATAATGGCGATCCTCTTAAAGATGGGATCCGAGCTGCTTGGCCGAGAGAGGGAGAATGCGCGGGGGAGGAGCGAGAGAGAAAACCCATCTTCGGGGAAACACGCGGCGAACAAAGACGCAGGTGCTGGTATGGAGAAGTGTACCGAGGAACGTACACTCCGAGGGTAAATAGCAAGGGGAAGCAAACGTGAGGGGAATCCGGGAAAAGGATAATGAACGCGCGCCGTCGGACATGTGTAGCGGGAGAGGTTCGGTCCCGTGGCGCCACCTGTTGATCCTCTCCTCCGCAACTATGTTTATACTTCGGCGGGGAGTGCAGTGCCAACAGCTGCTTGCCTTTGCCCGGGAAATATCGTGTGTAATCTCTTTCATCCTGGCACTGGGTAGCATCTGGTTTGTTTTAAACGGGTCTTGATACTGTCAACAACGTAGGTTTGTTAAGTCTGTTTTCCAAATGTTGTCGGAAATAATAAAACAATTGAGGTATTCGATGAGATACTGTACTCCATCCATATTTCATTTTTCCTTTTTTTCTTTTTGTTACATTCTTTCTCCACACAAAAATTCCCAATAGTAATTTCTTTCCTTTTCCTTTCTCTTTTTTTTTTCATTTTCTTTCACCAACCACACATTCCCAATAGCAATTCCCACTTCAGAAGTCCCATCCTAAACGTACGTGAAATTGCAACACGTGTTCCTGGCGAGCAGCACATTAACATCATCTTGCATTGGATGACGCAGCATAATAAGCTTCCCGACAGCCGTTCATTAAGGAATATTGTTTGGAGATGCGAAGGCTTCATCGAGAAAGCCACTGATGGGGAGATGGATGGCGGCGCAGAAGACGTTGCTAGGTAGTGGAGGAGGAGGTAGACAATGCAGGTTTTGTCTTCGGAGAGAATGGGTAGTGATTGCGGTGGTAATGCGGAGAACGGGGCGTGGCTTAGGCAGATTTAGAAATACGCGGAAACGCACGTATAAGCACGAGAGATCGCGCACGTACACGCACGTACACATACGCACATGCACAAATAAACAAAGAAACACATCTCTATCCACACACATTATTAACTCATCTTCTTCTGTATTACCCTTCCATAACCTCACAGAACCACAACCGCCACGATTATCGAAATGCCTTCCCACCACCACCATCACCACCACCCGTCTCACCACCAAAACCAGCACAACCACCACCACCACCCCTACCACCACCACTTACCACCATCCTCCCACCACCACCAACCACCTCCTCAGCCTATCCCCACCCTACCACCACCACCAACTCTGTACTCCCCAACCCTACCACCCTTCCCACCACCAAACCCCCAACCTTTTCCCTCACGACCACCCGCACCCCCACCCCTACCACCACCACCAACCCCCACCAACCACCACCTTCCTTCTCACCTCACCAAACACTCCCACCCCTGCTTCACCACCACCAAACCCCCCACTAACCCCAAACCCCAACCACCACTTTTTCCCACCCCCACCCACACACCAACCACCACCTTTCCCTCACCCCCCCACCCACACACCCCCCCCACCCTACCACCACCACCACCAATCAACACTCCTTTCCTCATCCCCACCCCCCACCCCCACCCCTACCACCAACCCCCACCAACCCCAACCCCAACCATCACCTTCCTCACCCCCACCCACACCACAACTCCCCCACCCCCCCACTACCCTGCCACCACCACCCTCCTTCCTTTGACCACCAACCACCACCACCCCCCACCCCCAACCCTACCACCCTTTCCCCACCACCAACTCCCCAACCTCCCCAACCCCCATCTTCCCCTCACCCCCACCCACGCCCCACCCTCTACCACCACCCCCAACCCTACCACCCTTCCCACCCCAACCACCACCTTCCTTCACCCCCACCCACACCCACACACCCCTACCACCACCCCTAACCTCAACCCCCCCAACCACCCCCAACCACCACCTTTCCCTCACCCCCACCACCAACCCCACCAACCACCAAACTTCCCACCCCCAACCCTACCACCCTTCCCACCCCCAACCCCCAAACCCCCCCAACCACCACCGCCAGATGAAGCCCCTTCCTCCCTCCCATAATTACTATCGGAAACGTGAGCGCCGTTTCCCGGTCATAAGTCCGCTCCGCCTCGATCCTCCTCCTCCTCCTCCTCCTCCTCCTCTTCCTCCTCCTCTTCCTCCTCCTCCTCTTCTTCTTTGTCTCCTCCTCCTTCTTCTTCCTCCTCCTCCTATTCTTCTTCCTCCTCCTCGCTTCTGCTCCTCCTCGCCCCCTCCTCCTCCTCCCTCCCTCCCTCCCTCCCTCGCTCCTTCTTCCTCTCCTTTCTCCCCTCACCCTCCCCTCCCTCCTCCCTTCCTCTCCTCCTCCTCCTCCTCCTCCCTCCTCCCCCTCCTCGCTCCTCACTCTCTTCCCTTTCGCCCTTCCCTCCCTCCTCCTCCCTCCCTCCTCCCTCCCTCCTCCCCTCCTCCACCTCCCACTCCTCCTCCCTCCCTCCTCTCACTCCTCCTCCTTCCTCCCTTTCCCTCCCACTCTCCCTCGCTCCTCCTCCTCCTTTCTCCCTCGCTCCCTTGCTCCCCTCCTCCACCTCCCCTCCTCCCCCTCCCTCCATCCATCCCCTCCTCCCCTCCCCCTCCCTCCCTCCCTCCTCCCCCTCCTCCCTCCCCTCCATCCCTCTCCTCCCTCCCTCCCTCCCTCCCTCACCTCCTCCCCTCCCCTCCACCTCCCCCTCCTCCCTCCCTCCCTCCTCCTCCCTCCTCCTCTCTCCTCGCTCCTCCTCTCTCCTCCTCCCTCCCTCCCTTCCTCCCTCCCTCCCCTCCCTCCCTCCCTCCCTCCCTCCCTCCCTCCCTCCCCCTCCTCCTCCCTCCCTCACTCCATCCCCCGAGCTCCCTGGACACCAATAATAGGATTAACCCGTAAGCTCTCCATCTGGGAGCTAATAGCCCGTCCACAAAATTCTCCTCCAATTCCATGGCTGGACCTCCTCTCCCCCTCCCCCCCCCCCCCCCTCCCCCCCCTCCTCCCTCCCCCTCCTCGCCTTCACGTCTCTCCTCCTTTCATTCCGATGGCTGTCTGCTGTGTTCTCCCTCCTTTCTTATTCTCATTTCCATTAACATATATGATATATATATGTGCGTGTATATATATATATATATATATATATATATATATATATATATATATATATATATATATATATATATATATATATATATATATATATATATATAAATATATATATATATATATATATATATATATATATATATATACATAATACAAACAAACATATATACATACATACATACATATATACATTCACACACATATATATATATGTGTGTGTGTGTGTGTGTGTGTGTGTGTGTGTGTGTGAGTGTGTGTACATATAAATACCCAATCACACACATATAAATTCTAATGTTACTGCCTGCCAATCTTCCCTACACCTCTGCTCTCTCATTTATAGTCTCATGATTTCCACTACTTCCTTTCTCTCTCTTTATACCCCCCCATTCTTCGACTCCTCCCCTTTCCTCCTTCCTCCTCCTCCTCCTCCCAGTTTTCCTCTTCCTCTCTTCCTCTTCTTCCGCCTCTACGTACCCTCTCCCCCTTTCCATACCCTTCCACCTCTCTTCCTCTCTTGTTTTCATTCTCCATTCCTCCTTCCTCTTTCCTCCATTCCTCCCCCTTTCTTCCCCCTTCCTCCCTCTCCCATCACCCCTATCCTCCCTCTCTCTTTCCTCCTCCTCCCCTTCTCCTTCCCTTTCCTTCTACCCCCTCGCCTTTCCTCCTATTTCCTCCTCTTCCTTTCCCTTTCCTCCTATTTCCTCCCCTCCTCCTCCTTCTCTCCCCCTTTCCTCCTCCCCTCCTCCTCCTTCTCTCCCTCTTTCCTCCCTCCTCCCTCCTCCTCCTCTCCCTTTCCCTTCCCTCTTCCTATTCCCTCCCTCCCCCTCTCTCTTCTCTCCCTTCCTCCTCCCCTCCTTCCTCCCTCTTCCCTTTTCCCCCTTTTCCCCTCCTTTCCTTCTCTCTTCCCCTCCTGATTTCCTCCTTTCCTCCTCTATTTCCCTCC
>NC_091552.1:3768194-3770694 GCF_042767895.1 Penaeus vannamei
CCCAACCCAACCCATCCCCTCCCTCACATCTCTCCATCCCCAACCCACCCCATCCCCTCCCTCACACCTCCCCCTCTCGCACCCTACCCCTCCCCCCCTCGGCGTAAAATTAATATTTACTGCTAGAACGGCGTGGATAGACCTGGCTGCTACAGGTTATTAGGGTATAACTCGAGCTGAGCGGGAGGGAAAGTGTCAGCCAGAAATATACGAGATCTCATAACAGGTGGTTTTCGGTTATTGAATGTCTCGATCTTATCCATAGATTTACGTGGGTCACCTTTTTTTTCTCTCTCTTTCTCTCTTTCTTTGAGTTCGTTGTCTAAGGTATATGTCTGTTTTTGTTATTTTTTTCTTTCGTTTTTTTCTCTCTTTTTGAGTTCGTTGTCTGAGATATGATATGATTGTTTTTCTCTCTCTCTCTCTCTCTCTCTTTTTGAATTCGTTGTCTGAGATATATATGTCTGTTGTTGTTGTTATTGTTGTTACTATATTTGTTTGATGGTGTGTGACTTTTATTTGGTGGTGGTGTTCGCTGTGTTTCGTATGAAGTGTTTCGTTATTTACTTTTTGTTTTATTTTTTTGTATTTGGTTTATATATATATATATATATATATATATATATATATATATATATATATATATATATATATATATATGCATATATATATATGTGTGTGTGTGTGTGTGTATTATATATACATATATATATATATATATATATATATATATATATATATATATATATATATATATATATACATACATATATATATATATATATATATATATATATATATAATATATATACATATATATATATATATATATATATATACATTTGTATATATCATCATCATTTGTTGAACCTTCCAATTACTAATTTTTATTGTTCGTTAATTTACTTTCCTTCTTACCTCGTTATAATATTTTATGACTTTCCGTTTTTATCGTTTTTTTCTTTGCATTCATTTAGTTGTGGACTTCCATTATATTCTTACATAAGTAACTGACATCCTCCATCTCTCCTTCTTTCGCCATCCCGAGTGAACAGTGACACAGTGAACCCTTGCTTGTGCTCTCTATTCTCTTATCTTATCAATGGTTGTTAGTGTCATAATATTATCTAATTCGTCAAGATGTCATTTTATAGGAAATGTTACCTTTCGTTGATCTACCTTGATTCATCTTTTCGTGGGAAGAAATACATTATGTCGCCGCTTATAATGTCAGTTTTTTTTTTTTCTTTTTTTTTTTTCTTTTTTTTTTTTTTTTTTTTACTTCGAAATGAAAATGATCTTGTGTTTACTGTAATTCTTTTTTTTTACACTTTTAAGGACTAAAATTATGGAATGAATCTTCCTCATTCTTCCAGGCACTCACCTTCCTCCACCGTCGATGTCATGGAGTCATCTAATTCTTCTAGATAAAGAGAGGAATAAAATAAATAAATAAATAAAAGATAAATAAATAAACAAAGTAAAAGAAAACATTTCCATCCTGCCTAACACACTGAGGTCATCAACCCCAACCTTCTTTATTTTAGCTGAAAGAGTGAGGGGAAATACAGACAAAATTTCGTTTTCCAGGTCACTCCTCCCACCATTTATAACGAACTCGACCATTAACTACCAACTCACCATTAACCAGCAACTCACCATTAACCCCAAATCATTAACTCCCAATTCACCATTAATTACCAAATCATTAACTCCAACTCTCCATTAACCACCAACTCACCATTAACCATCAACTCTCCATTAACCAGCAACTCACCATGAATGACTACTCTCCATTAATCACCAACTCTCCATTAACCACCAATTCATTAACCACCAACTCACCATGAATGACTACTCTCCATTAACCACCAAATCATTAACCACCAACTCACCATTAACCATCACATCATTAACCACCAACTCACCATTAACCACCAACTCTCCATTAATCAGCAATTCACCATTAACCACCTAATCATTAACTCAAAACTCTCCATAACCACCAACTCACCATGAATCACCACTCCTCCGAGCTACGTAATCAAGAGGTCTCCAGTGTTGAGCAGCCATAACCTTCCTCAACCGAACTAAGAGTACCAAGGCTAAGAGAAAGACCTTAAGATCCACAAAGTACTCACCTTCTTCGACGGGGAAGACCAAGACGAGGCCAAGAACCACGGCAATCAGGCACATCCGGTTCAGATCCCTTGGCGGCGGTGCACGTGCTCCTACAACACGTGTGGCGAAAGCACGCGCGGATGGACCACCTGTGCGGCGGCGGGCGTGCGGCACGTGGTCCGACTGGTCCCTTTGGTCGTGCATTGCCTTATTTGGGGGAGAATGGAATGGAATCTCGCTTTGTTTGTCTCGTTTTTCGGTTTTTAGATGAGTTAGTTCTTGTCTCTCTCTGAAGCCATGGTTGGTGATGTTGCACTCGTGGTGTGGGTTTCCTCAGTCTGTGTTTGTGACATGTTTCACGATCAGTTCGTCGACGATT
>NC_091552.1:3855694-3865694 GCF_042767895.1 Penaeus vannamei
CGATAAAGATAGAGCCTTTCAGGATCCAGAAGAAGCAACGTAAAGTAAAACAGGACCAAAGATATAAAGGAAACAAAATAAGAACTAGAAGAACAAGGGGGAAAAAGGAAAAAAAAAAGAAATAATGATAATAACAATGATGAAGTTTGATAGAGAAATAAAGAAAAAGAAAAGACAAATCAAAGCAAAAACAAAAAGACGAAAAGAAAGATAAAGTAAAGAAGGAACAAAGAGAGAGAAAACAGGAACCAAAAGAAAGAGAAAGAAAAAAAAAGAACCTAAAGAAAAAGAAAGGAAAGAGGAAGAAGAGGAAAGAAAAAAAACAACCACGAGAAAAAGGAAAGAAGAAAAACAACAACACCAACAAAACGAGTACCAAAAGAAAGAAAAAATGAATAAGAAAGAAAAACAAACAAACAAAAACAAAACAGGAACAAAGGAAACAAGAAGAAAGAAAAACAAATCAGGAACAAAGAGGAAGAAAGAAAAACAAACATAAAAACAAAACAGGAACGAAAGAAGAAAGAAAACAACCAATAAACAAAAAAACAAAACAGGAACAAGAGAGAAGAAAAAAGAAAAAAAAACAAAACAGGAACAAAAAAGAAAGAAAAAAAATGGAACAAAGAAGAAGAAAGAAAAACGAACAAAAAACAAGACAGAAACGAAAGAAGAAGAAAAAGAAAGAAAACCAAACAAAACAAAAACAGGAACAAAGAAGAAGAACGAAAGAAAATCAACCAAATAAAAAACAAAAAGGACCAAAGGAAACAAGAAGGAGAGAGGAACAAAAAAAAAACAAGAACAAAGAAGAAGAATGAAAGAAAAACAAAAAAAACAGTAACGAAACAAAAAAGAAAAAAACAAAAAAAAAAACAGGAACAAAGGAAAGAAGAAGGACAAGAAAAAGAGAGGAACAAAGAAAAAGAAAGAAAACCAAAAAAAAAAAAAAGGAAAAAAGAGCAAAAAGAAAAAGACAGAAAACCAACCAAACACAAAACAGTAACAAAGGAAACAAGAAGAAAGAAAACAAACAAAACAAAAAACAAAACAGTAACGAAAGAAGAAAAAGAAAGAAAAGCATACACAAAACAAAAAAGGAACAAAGGAACCAAGAAGAGAAAGGAAACCCACCGAACCCGCAGCGTAAAGCGAAGAAAGAAAAAAAAACAGGAACGAAAGAAGAATGAAAAACAACCAAAACAAACAAAACAAAAAAGAAGAAAGAAAAACAAACAACCAAACACAAAACAAAACAGAAACAAAATGAAACCAGAAGGACAAGAAAGAGAGAAAGGAAACCCAGCGTAGAGCGAAGCAAGAAAAAAAAAACAGGAACGAAAGAAGAAGAAAAACAACCAAAACAAAACAAAGAAGAAGAAAGGAAAACAAACAAAACAAAAAAAAAGAAAGAAAAACAAACAACCAAACACAAAACAAAACAGTAACAAATGAAACCAGAAGGACAAGAAGAAGAGAAAGCAAACCCAGCGAAAAGCTAAGAAAGAAAGAAAAAAAAAACAGGAACCAAAGAAGAAGAAGAAAGAAAAACAAACAAAACAAAAATCAAACCAGAAACAAAGAAGAAGAAAAGAAAACAAATAAAACAAAAAAGAAGAAAGAAAAACAAACAACCAAACACAAAACAAAACAAAAAAGAAGAAAGAAAAACAAACAACCAAACAAGAAACAAAACAGTAACAAATGAAACCAGAAGGACAAGAAGAAGAGAAAGCAAACCCAGCGTACAGCGAAGCAAGACCAACTTTGCAACTGAATGTCAAAGGCAGTTTTCAGACCAATAGTTCCCAAGTCAAGGGTCAAAGGTCCGAACTTGCATGCAAAGACCTTGCAACACCGGATGTTAACGGCGTGAAGTTCAGTCCAGTTGGGGGATTTCCTTCTATAAAGAAAAAGAAAAAAATTGGGCGATATAATGATAAAAAAAATAAAAAAAAAAACTGGAGATTTCCTTCTAAAAAGAGAAAGAAAAAAGGGCGATATAATGATAAAAAAACTGGAGATTTCCTTCTAAAAAGAAAAAAAAGGGCGATATAATGATAACAAATAAAAATAAAAAACTGGAGATTTCCTTCTGAAAAGAAAAAAGAAAAAAAATGGCGATATAATGATTAAAAAAAACAAAAACTGGAGATTACTTCTGAAAAGAAAAAGAAAAAAACTTGGGCGATATAATGACTAGAAAAAATAAAAAAAGAAAAAAAATGGGCGATATAATGAATAAAAAAAAAAAAAAAGTACAGTGGATGGTTATCAACAGGAACAAAGATATAAAGAAAACAAAATAAAAACTAGAAGAACAAAGAGAAAAGAATAAGAACAAGGGGAAGAAAGAAAAAGCAAAACGGGAGAAGGAAGAGAAATTAAAAAGACTGAATAAATAAGTGATGATAATATTAAAGTTAATAGTGATGATAATAACAATGATGATGATTGATAGAAAAAATAAAGGTAAAGAAAAGACAAATTAATGTAAAAAAAAAAAGACGAGAAGAAAGATAAAGCAAAGAAGAAACAAAGAGAGAAAACAGGAAGCAAAAGAAAGAGAAAGAAAAGGAGAAGGAAAAGAAAAGAACCTAAAGCAAAAGAAGAGGAAAGAAAAAAAAACACGAGAAAAAGGAGAAAGGAAAGAAGTAAACCAACAAAACGGCAACCAAAAGAAGAAAGTAAGAATAAATGAAAAGAGGCATGAAAAAGATAAAGAAACAAAAAACAAAGGAAACAAGAAGAAAAAAAAAGAAAAACAAACAAATAAAAACAAAACAGGAACGAAAGAAGAAGAAGAAAGAAAAACAAACAAAACAAAAAAGAAGAAAGAAAACCAAACAAGCAAACAAGAAACAAAACAGTAACAAATGAAACCAGAAGGACAAGAAAGAGAGAAAGCAAACCCAGCGTAAAGCGAAGCAAGAAAGAAAAAAAACAGGAACGAAAGAAGATGAAGAAAGAAAGAAAAACAAACAAAACAAAAATCAAACCAGAAACAAAGAAGAAAGAAAAACAACCAAAACAAAAACAAAACAGAAACAAATAAAAAGAAAACCAAACAAACACAAAACAAAACAGTAACAAAGGAGGCAAGAAGGACAAGAAGAAGAGAAAAGGAAATAAAAAGATAAACAAAAAACAAAACAGTAACAAAGGAAGCAAGAAGGACAAGAAGAAGAGAAAAGGAAAAAAAAAGATAAACAAAAAACAAAACAGGAACAAACAAAAAGAAAAAAAACACAAATCAGGAACAAACACAAAACAGTAACAAAGGAAGCAAGAAGGACAAGAAGGAGAGAAAGCAAACCCAGCCGAGCCCGCAGCGTAAGGCGAAGCAAGAAAGAAAAAAAAACAGGAACGAAAGAAGAAGAAGAAGAAGAAGAAAGAAAAACAAACAAAACAAAAATCAAACCAAAAGCAAAGAAGAAAGAAAAACAACCAAAACAAAAACAAAACAAAAAAGAAGAAAGAAAAACAAACAACCAAACACAAAACAAAAACAAAACAAAAAAGAAGAAAGAAAACCAACCAAACAAGAAACAAAACAGTAACAAATGAAACCAGAAGGACAAGAAAGAGAGAAAGCAAACCCAGCGTAAAGCTAAGCAAGAAAGAAAAAAAACAGGAACGAAAGAAGAAGAAGAAGAAGAAAGAAAACCAAACAAAATCAAAAATCAAACCAGAAACAAAGAAGAAGAAAGAAAAACAACCAAAACAAAAACAAAACAAAAAAGAAGAAAGAAAAACAAACAACCAAACAAGAAACAAAACAGTAACAAAGAAAACCAGAAGGACAAGAAGAAGAGAAAGCAAACCCAGCGTACAGCGAAGCAAGACCAACTTTGCAACTGAATGTCAAAGGCAGTTTTCAGACCAATAGTTCCCAAGTCAAGGGTCAAAGGTCCGAACTTGCATGCAAAGACCGTGCAACACCGGATGTTAACAGCGTCAAGTTCAGTCCAATTGGGGGATTTCCTTCTAAAAAGAAAAAGACAAAAAAGTGGGCGATATAATGATTAAAAAAAAAAAAAACTGGAGATTTCCTTCTGAAAAGAAAAAGAAAAAATTGGGCGATATAATGATAAAAAAAAACTGGAGATTTCCTTCTAAAAAGAAAAAGAAAAAAGGGCGATATAATGATAAAAAAAAACTGGAGATTTCCTTCTGAAAAGAAAAAGACAAAAATTGGGCGATATAATGACTAGAAAAAAGAAAAAAATGGGCGATATAATGATTAAAATAGAAAAAAAAGTACAGTGGATGGTTATCAACAGGAACAAAGATATAAAGAAAACAAAATAAAAACTAGAAGAACAAAGAGAAGAGAATAATAACAAGGGGAAGAAAAAGCAAAACGGGAACCAGGAGAAGGAAGAGAAATTAAAAAGACTGAATAAATAAGTGATGATAATATTAAAGTTAATAGTGATGATAATAACAATGATGATGATTGATAGAAAAAATAAAGGTAAAGAAAAGACAAATTAATGTAAAAAAAAAAAAAAGACGAGAAGAAAGATAAAGCAAAGAAGAAACAAAGAGAGAAAACAGGAAGCAAAAGAAAGAGAAAGAAAAGGAGAAGGAAAAAAAAGAACCTAAAGCAAAAGAAAGGAAAGAAGAAGAAGAGGAAAGAAAAAAAACACGAGAAAAAGGAGAAAGGAAAGAAGAAAACCAACAAAACGACAACCAAAAGAAGAAAGAAAAAATAAATGAGAAGAAAGAAAAAGATAAAGAAACAAAAAACAAAGGAAACAAGAAGAAAAAAAAAAGAAAAACAAACAAATAAAAACAAAACAGGAACGAAAGCAGAAGAAGAAAGAAAAACAAACAAAACAAAAAAGGAAGAAAGAAAATCAAACAAGAAACAAAACAGTAACAAATGAAACCAGAATAACAAGAAAGAGAGAAAGGAAACCCAGCGTAAAGCGAAGCAAGAAAGAAAAAAAACAGGAACGAAAGAAGATGAAAAAAAAAAGAAAAACAAACAAAACAAAAATCAAACCAGAAACAAAGAAGAAAGAAAAACAACCAAAACAAAAACAAAACAGAAACAAATGAAAAGAAAGAAAACCAAACAAACACAAAACAAAACAGTAACAAAGGAGGCAAGAAGGACAAGAAGAAGAGAAAAGGAAATAAAAAGATAAACAAAAAACAAAACAGTAACAAAGGAAGCAAGAAGGACAAGAAGAAGAGAAAAGGAAATAAAAAGATACACAAAAAACAAAACAGGAACAAAGAAAAAGAAAAAAAACACAAATCAGGAACAAACACAAAACAGTAACAAAGGAAGCAAGAAGGACAAGAAGGAGAGAAAGCAAACCCAGCCAAGCCCGCAGCGTAAAGCGAAGCAAGCAAGAAAGAAAAAAAAACAGGAACGAAAGAAGAAGAAGAAGAAGAAAGAAAACCAAACAAAACAAAAATCAAACCACAAGCAAAGAACAAGAAAGAAATACTAACAAAACAAAACAAATAAGAAGTAAGTAAAACAAACAACCAAACACAAAACAAAAACAAAACAAAAAAGAAGAAAGAAAAAAAAACAACCAAACACAAAACAAAACAGAAACAAAGGAAGCAAGAAGGACAAGAAGGAGAGAAAGCAAACCCAGCCGAGCCCGCAGCGTAAGGCGAAGCAAGAAAGAAAAAAAAACAGGAACGAAAGAAGAAGAAGAAGAAGAAAGGAAACCAAACAAAACAAAAATCAAACCAGAAGCAAAGAAGAAGAAAGAAAAGCAAACAAAACAAAGCAAAAAAGAAAAAGAAAAAGAACCAAAGCAAAAACAAAACAAAAAAGGAAGAAAGAAAAACAAACACAAAACAAAACAGTAACAAATGAAACCAGAAGGACAAGAAAGAGTGAAAGCAAACCCAGCCGTGCCCGCAGCGTAAAGCATAGCAATAAAGAAAGAAACAAAACAGGAACGAAAGAAGAAGAAGAAGAAAAACAACCAAAACAAAAACAAACCAAAAAGAAAGAAAAACAAACAACCAAACACAAAACAAAACAGTAACAAAGGAACCAAGAAGGACAAGAAAGAGAGAAAGCCAACCCACCCGAGCCCACAGCGAAAAGCAAAGCAAAAAAGAAAGAAACAAAACAGGAACGAAAGAAGAAGAAGAAAAACAAACAAAACAAAACAAAACAAAAAAAGAAACAAAAACAAACAAGAAACAAAACAGTAACAAATGAAAACCAGAAGGACAAGAAGAAGAGAAAGCAAACCCAGCGTAAAGCGAAGCAAGACCAACTTTGCAACTGAATGTCAAAGGCAGTTTTCAGACCAATAGTTCCCAAGTCAAGGGTCAAAGGTCCGAACTTGCATGCAAAGACCGTGCAACACCGGATGTTAACAGCGTCAAGTTCAGTCCAGTTGGGGGATTTCCTTCTAAAAAGAAAAAAAGGGCGATATAATGATAAAAAAAAAAAAAAAAAATGGAGATTTCCTTCTAAAAAGAAAAAAGAAAAAAGGGCGATATAATGATAAAAAAAAAAAAACTGGAGATTTCCTTCTAAAAAGAAAAAAAGGGCGATATAATGATAAAAAAAAAAAAACTGGAGATTTCCTTCTAAAAAGAAAAAAGAAAAAATTGGGCGATATAATGATAAAAAAAATAAAAATAAAAAACTGGAGATTTCCTTCTGAAAAGAAAAAGAAAAAAGGGCGATATAATGATAAAAAAAAACTGGAGATTTCCTTCTGAAAAGAAAAAGAAAAAAAATGGGCGTTATAATTATTAAAAAAAGAAAGAAAAAGAAAAAATTTTTGCGATATAATGATTAAAAAAAAGAGAGAAAAAAAGTACAGTGGATGGTTATCAACAGGAACAAAGATATAAAGAAAACAAAATAAAAACTAGAAGAACAAAGAGAAAAGAATAAGAACTAGGGGAAGAAAGAAAAAGCAAAACGGGAACCAGGAGAAGGAAGAGAAATTAAAAAGACTGAATAAATAAGTGATGATAATATTAAAGTTAATAGTGATGATAATAACAATGATGATGATTGATAGAAAAAATAAAGGTAAAGAAAAGACAAATTAAAGTAAAAAAAAAATACGAGAAGAAAGATAAAGCAAAGAAGAAACAAAGAGAGAAAATAGGAAGCAAAAGAAAGAGAAAGAAAAGGAGAAGGAAAAAAAAAGGACCTAAAACAAAAGAAAGGAAAGAAGGAGAGGAAAGAAAACAAACACGAGAAAAAGGAGAAGGGAAAGAAGAAAACCAACAAAACGACAACCAAAAGAAGAAAGAAAAAATAAATGAGAAGAAGAAAGAAAAGATAAAGAAACAAAAAACAAAGGAAACAAGAAAAAAAAATGAAAAACAAACAAATAAAAACAAAACAGGAACGAAAGAAGAAGAAGAAAGAAAAACAAACACAAAACAAAAAGGAACAAATGAAAACAGGAACAAAGAAAAACAAAAAACAAACACAAAACAAAAAGGAACAAAGGAAGCAAGAAGGAGAGAAAGGAAACCCACCGAGCCCGCAGCGTAGAGCGAAGCAAGAAAAAAAAAACAGGAACGAAAGAAGAAGAAAAACAACCAAAACAAAACAAAAAAGAAGAAAGAAAAAAAAACACAAAACAAAACAGTAACAAATGAAACCAGAAGGACAAGAAGAAGAGAAAGGAAACCCAGCGTAAGGCAAAGCAAGAAAGAAAGAAAAAAAACAGGAACGAAAGAAGAAGAAAGAAAAACAAAACAAAAAACAAGAACGAAAGAAGAAAAAGAAAAAACAAACAACCAAACACAAAACAAAACAGTAACAAATGAAAACCAGAAGGACAAGAAGAAGAGAAAGCAAACCCAGCGTAAATCGAAACAAGACCAACTTTGCAACTGAATGTCAAAGGCAGTTTTCAGACCAATAGTTCCCAAGTCAAGGGTCAAAGGTCCGAACTTGCATGCAAAGACCTTGCAACACCGGATGTTAACAGCGTCAAGTTCAGTCCAGTTGGGGGATTTCCTTCTAAAAAGAAAAAGAAAAAATTGGGCGATATAATTAAAAAAAAAAAAAAAAAAACTGGAGATTTCCTTCTGAAAAAAAAATTGGGCGATATAATGATAAAAAAAAATGGAGATTTCCTTCTGAAAAGAAAAAGACAAAAAATTGGGCGATATAATTATTTAAAAAAGAAAGAAAAAGAAAAAAAATGGGCGATATAATGATTAAAAATAGAAGAAAAAAAGTACTGTGGATGGCTATCAAAGGATCTTGAAAAAAAGCAGTTTTATTTATATATTATTTCGTTTATTTTCTATCATTTTTGTTTTCATCTATTCATGTACTAATATTATTATAATTTTTTCTTTTTCTTCTTCTTCTTCTTCTTCTTCTTCTTCTTCTTCTTCTTCTTCTTCTTCTTCTTCTTCTTCTTCTTCTTCTTCTTCTTCTTCTTCTTCTTTTGAGGAATGATAGTAATGAAGTTACTTGTTAACATAAATGCTACAGACACAAATTCCTATCTGCAAGGGTTCCTAGACTATTATAATAAGCACTACAAAAATGTTTGTAATAATGATAACAACAATAATGATAATAGTGATAATAACAATGATAATGATGATAATAGTATTGATAGTAATGAAAATATTGATAATAATAGTATTGATAGTAATAAAAATATTGATAATAATAGTAATAATAAAGACGATATTCATGATGATAATAGTAATAATGAAAATAAACTACTAGTAATGATAATAATAAAAAGTAGTAACAACAACAATACTGATAATAACAAGTAGAAGACTGATAATGAATATAAGAATACTTGAAGGTAGATCTATTCTTTATTTTTACAGAATCGGGAAATCATTCAGATCTTTAATTAATAAAACATGGGATAGGATGCGGTTTATAGATGACACGTAAGATATATTTCACTAATTGGCTATAACATAATTATCTAAGAAAAAAAACAAGAATCTGATTGTTCCAAGTTATGATAATAATGATAATTATAATGATGATGTTGATGATAGTAATAATGATGATAATGGTAATGATAATAATAAAGTGGATAATAATGGTAATGATAATGATGGTAATGAAAGTAATAGTAATGATGATAAATATAATGATAATGATAATCACCCTCATGATAATGATAATATTAATCACAAACATGGCAATAATAATTTTGATCACCATCTTAATGATAATAATTTTTATAGTAATATTGATAATTATAATAATGATAATATGATAATAGTAATAATAGTAATAACAATGATATTGATAGTTGTGATTATAAAAGTAGTTATAATGATAATACCAATAATAATAATATTAACGGTACTAATAATGACAATGATAACGACAGTATTGATGATAACAACAACAATGACAATCATAATGGAAATTATAATAATACCAGTAATCTCATTAAAGTAATAAATATGAGAATGACAATTATGGTGATGAGAAATTATAATTTTCCCCTAATACATTAATATTGATAAAAAAAACACTCTATTTTCCTTTCAGTTTTTTCCCCTTCCCTCCCCCTCCCCCTTTCTCTTTTTACGTACCTCTCTCCCTCCATACTCTCCCACCCCCTTCTACCCTAGCCCATACACCCGTCTTCCACCCCCACCCCCTTCCCCCAACCCACCCACCTACCATCTCCCACCCCCACCCCCTTCCCCCCAACCCAACCACCCACCATCTCCCACCCCTACTCCCTCCCTCCCACCCCTGCTCCCTTCCTCCCAACCTACCTACCCACCCATCTCCCACCCCCACCCCTTCCCCCAACCCACCCTCCCACTTTCTTCCCCCCAATCCACTCCCCCACCCACCACCTTCCCCCCAACCCAACCACCCACCCATCTCCCACCCCCACATCCCTTCCCCCCAACCCACCCCCACATCCCTTCCCCCTAACCCACCCCCACATCCCTTCCCCCTAACCCACCCCCACATCCCTTCCACCCAACCCACCCCCACATCCCTTCCACCCAACCCACCCCCACATCCCTTCCA
>NC_091552.1:3903194-3905694 GCF_042767895.1 Penaeus vannamei
AAAAAAAAGAGAGGGGGGGGAGGAAGAGAGAGAGAGAGAGAGAGCGAGAAAGAAAGAGAGAGATAAACAGAGAGAGAGAGGGAGAGACGGGGATGGGGGAGGTATGGAAAGGAGAGACAGAGGAGAGGGGAAAGGGAGTGTCTGAGGGGAACAAACACGAATATACATATATATATATATATATAGAGAGAGAGAACTGAAAGACCGCTTGAGTGCCCTGTCGAGGGAGAGCCGACTTGAGAGGGGCGACCTGGCGAAGAATGACGGAGCGGCTGGACTACCAGGACGACCAGGGACGGATAGGCCCAGAGACATCGTGGCCAAATTCGCGAGAGATAGATCGAGAGGGAGTGTTCAAACAGATAAAGCTACAGTTTAGAGAATGCTCCTGGCAGGGTGTTCGTGAACGAAGACTTCTGCGCAGGCACCATCAAGGACCCGGAGAGGATCAGCTGGGGTAGGTATAGAGGGAGGAGACGGAGGAGCGAGGGAAAGGAGTGAGTGTGCAGGTGACACTAAGAAGACATGAAAAAATCTAAAATGATGTTCTTCACAGGAAATAATAAACAAAAAACTGACAAAGTAATAATAGATGAGAAAGAAATCGATGACCCAAACGTCATTACAAATGAATTTAACGCCAAAGTTCATCTCCATGTTCAAGACTGGCACCCCTTGCCTTTATAACTATCGCCCAATTTCCATACTAACAGCTTTTAGTTTTCAATGACTGCAACTCCTCTTAAAAGGGAACTATCGCTCATGGAGTCCCACAGGTTGCTCCATCTCTCATTCTGTTTCTATCTTTATGCTTCATCTCTCTCTCTCTGACGTCTCTAGTGTAATATGTTGTACTTTTGTTGATGTATTGTATTTGGCTAAATAAATTATTTGATTCTGATCTCTGATTCTGATTCCCCTCCTCCCTCTCCCTCTCCCTCTCTCCCCCTACCCTCCCTCTCCCTCCCTTCCTCTCCTCTCTCCTTCTCCCTCCCCTCTCTCCCTACCCTCCCTCCCTTCTCTCCCTCTCCTCCTCCCTTCCTCTCTCTCTCTCTCAAGGCAACCTCTCCCTCCTCCCTCCTCTCCCCCTCCCTCTCTCCCTCCCTCCCTTCCCCCTATCTCCTCCCTCTCCCCTCATCCCTTCCTCCCTCCCCTCCTCTCCTCCCTCTCCCTCCTCTCCCTCTCCCCCTACCCCTCCCTTCTCTCCTCCCTCCTTCCCCTCTCTCACTCTCCCTCCCCCCTCTCTCTCTCTCCCTCCCTCTCCCTCTCCCTTCCTCTCCCTCTCTCTCAAGGCAACCTCTCCCTCCGGAAGTGCAAAGGGGGCGGGGCGTAATGTACATCCGTTCGGCGCTCGACTTTGAAATCTTTTGCGAAATTCTGATATGCCATTAATTTTGGCGAAGGAGGTCAAAGGTCGTCTTTATCTTAGTCGTTTTTTTTGCTGTTGTTATTTTGTTATGTGTTTTCTTTTCTTTCTGTTTTTCTTGTTTCTTTTTTTGTCTGTCTGTCGGTTTGTTTGTTTGTTTTTATGTCTGGATGTTTTTTTTATTGTTTGGTTGTTTGTCTTTCGATCTGAATGTCTTTATGGTTGTCTGTCTGTCTGACTGTTCCTCTTTTTCTCTATCTATCTATCTAGCTAGCTGTCTCTCTCTCTCTCTCTCTCTCTCTCTATCTTTCTCTCTCTTCTCTCTCTCTCTCTCTCTCTCTCTCTCTCTCTCTCTCTCTCTCTCTCTCTGCCTGTCTGTCTGTCTCTCTCTCTCTTTCTCTCTCTATCTATCTATCTCTCTTTAAATAGCTCTTGTTCTCCCTCTATCTCTCTGCATGAGGGAGATGGAGAGTAGGAATAGATGAGAGGGAGAAAGAGAGAGAGAGAGAGAGAGAGAGAGAGAGAGAGAGAGAGAGAGAGAGAGAGAGAGAGAGAGAGAGAGAGAGAGAGAGAGAGAGAGAGAGAGAGAGAGACAGACAGACAGACAGACAGACAGAGACAGAGACAGAAACAGAAAGACTGAACGACAAACAGACAGATAGACATATAGGAAGATAGATAGATAAACAGATAGATAGACAGACAGAGCCAGAGCCAGAAACAAGAGACAAAGACAGAGACACCAAGAGAAGCGCGAAACAAACCGAAACAACCATTAGTAAAGGAGGAGAATAGGGACGCAGCAGAGAGAGCCCCGACTACGCAAATCAGCTGATGAATATTCGGACAAAGCAATAAACAAGACATTCTGTTGAAGCGCCATGAATATTCAGCTGCTAAAGGGAGCTGTATATCAATCTTCTGCTGAGTTAGTGTCGGGGAAAGGCTATGCATAACCCGGGGACTCCCATGCACGTGCTGTTAATTACTTCCGTTGAGGAGATGACGTGTCGGTGGGTATTTTGGCTGTTTGTCTGATGGATTTTTTTGATTTTTTTTTTTGGGGGGGTGTGGGTGGGTGGGGGGAAAAGTGTTGGGTTTACCAAAAAATCATTTTTTTTTTTTTTTTGGCTG
>NC_091552.1:3925445-3930445 GCF_042767895.1 Penaeus vannamei
CATTATTCCTATCATTATTATAGAGAGAACGAGAGAGAGAGGGAGAGAGAAAGAGAGAGAGAGAGAGAGAGAGAGAGAGAGAGAGAGAGAGAGAGAGAGAGAGAGAGAGATAGAGAGAGAGAGAGAGAGAGAGAGAGGGAGAGAGAGAGAGAGAGAGAGAGAGAGAGAGAGAGAGAGAGAGAGAGAGAGAGACAGAGAGAGAGAGAGAGAGAGAGAGAGAGAGAGAGAGAGAGAGAGAGAGAGAGAGAGAGAGAGAGAGAGAGATTAACAGACAGACAGAGACTGACGGACAAACAAAGAAAAGGACGAACAAAGAGAGACAGAAAGATAGAGAGAGAGAATTGTGAAAAAATCATGAACAATCTATAAACACATGAATAGCTAAGCCTCTTTCGTAAAAAAAAAATTAATAAATACAAAATAAATAAACAAATAAAAAATGAATAAATAAAAAAACAGAAAAATAAAAAATAGATAGACAGATAAAAAACAAATAAATAAAAAATAAATAGACAAATAAAAAACAAATAAATAGAAAATGAATCTATATCACCTTATTTGTTCACGATTTTGTTTTGTTGCTTTCCGACCTCACCGTCGTGAATGCGGAATAAAGAACTAAAAGAGATATGCAAATTAATTTCTCTGCGATTCCCCTTTGTCCCCATTCGATACCAGACCCGATGACTGTACAAGAGATCCTCAGGAGAACTTGACGACTGTGATATTGCCTTTTCCTCACCTCACTCACTCACCTCACTCACTCACTTCACTCACTTCAAGGATAGCTCGCTCTCTCGTTTTTTTTTTTTTTTTTTTTTTTTTTTTTTTTTTTTTTTTTTTTCGGTGAGGGTTATCGTCTGTTTCCCTTTTCTCTCGAACTGTTGCGTGTGTTGTGGGGTTCTTTTAATGATAAGGGAGAGGGGAAGGGAAGGGGTGAAGGGTTGGGGGGTTGTAGAAGGGGGAGGTTGGGATAAATCACAGAGAGAGATGGGGGGAGAGGGAGGGAGGGGCGAGGGAGGGAGAGAGAGAAAGAGAGAGAGGGAGGGGAGAGACATAGAGAGAGAGGGAAGGGGAAGAGAGAAAGAGAGAGAGGGGGGCGAGGGAGGGAGAGAGAAAAGAGAGAGAGGGAGGGGAGAGAGAGAGAGAGGGGGAGGGGGAAGAGAGAAAAGAGAGAGGGAGGGAAGAGAGAAAGAGAGAGAGGGGGGGAAGAGAGAGAGAGAGGGGGGGGAGGGGGAAGAGAAAAAGAGAGAGAGAGAGACAGAGAGAAAGAACGAGATATAGATAGAGATAACTGTTGGGAGAGCATGCCAAGATGAAGTTGTTTGTCCTAACCCTTCATTGTGTGTTGGGATCTTTTCATCTACAGTTTTTAGAGAATCAGAAAAAAAACTGAAAATCTACTATACATTTGTTCTTATTTTTCATCTAATTGCAAGAACTAATCTAAATCAGATGTTATATAGCAACTTCAATAAAGGCTCATCAACACCAACCCTCGAGGGGAAATAAAAGATTTCTGAGCTTTCTTTCTTGCATATTTTTTTGTGTGAGTGTGTGTGTGTGTATTTTTTAAGATTTTTATTTTAGCATACCGTATTTTTATTTTATTATTCTATTTCATTTTTTATATTTTTTATTCTACCCTTCCATGACACAACGGTTAAGTAACAGGACACTAAATGAACAGTAACAGTACACGAAAGTATTACTACGTTGCTTTGTATTATCTGCAATTTCCTTCTGTTGATGTTTGCCTTCATATGTCTCCCACATTCCAGCTTTGCTTAAAGTGATCCGTATTTCGTATTTCAGATCCTGATTAGATCATATATTTCGAGAGATTAATTCTTTTTTTTTCCTGTGGCTCGTTTCATTTGGTATGTAATTGCTAAATGCTCTCATTGGTGCCTCGTCTTTATTTTTGCAAACTAATCCTCTGGTGCCATTTCAGCTACTAGCTATGATTTGATGGGTGACTGGTTAATGTGTATTTTCTAATTGATGTGGTTATCTATTTCTAATCATTTTTTCCAGCTCGGAAATAAATACGGTTTGATTATCATTTTTTCGTTAACTTTTATATGAATGCGGTTTAATTATCTTATTTTTTCCTTTAATTCTTACATGAATGCGAAGTTTAAGTATATTCAAAGTTTTTTTTTTCTTTAATTCTTACATTTGAAGTATTTTAAACAATCACATCAACACTATAATTTGAAAGCTGAACTCCCATAGCCTGAGATTAAAAAAAATATATTAATCGTTCATTATTCTATTCATTTTCATTATCAATTTTTCTGGTGGAGTTATTTATAGCCCAACATTCAACACATTATCGAAAATTATTTAGAAAGGCAGAGATGTGATCAAATCAATTCAGGCTTATCACTGGTCACAAATCAACAATGACGTCATTAGAGAAACTAAAGCGCTGATTGGCTACACAACATTTGGGGGAGGAGCTAGCCATGGTCTCTATGGAAAAGGCTGACGAACAGATGCTAATGAAAATGATAATGATAATAGTGATAATGATAATTAAGATAACAGTGATGATTATCATAATGTTCATAATAATGATTATGATAAAAATAATAATGATAATGATGATATTGATGACAATTATGATTATAACAACAACTGCAATGATGACGATGATGATAATAATAATAATAACGATAATGATAAAAGTAATAATAATGATAATAATAAAGATGATGATAATGATAATGTTAATGACAATAATGATGACGATGATAAAGATAACAACAATAATGATAATCACAAGGGTAATAGCAATAATAACCATAATAAGGATAAAGATGATAATATTAGTAATAATAATCATGATGATAACGATGATGATAATAATGATAATAACAATAATAGTAAAGTTAAAGAGAAATAATGATAACAACATTGAAAATAAAAAACAGTAATAATAATCATAACATCTATAGCAATAATAACAAGAATCAGAAGAAAAATACATAAATAGATAAATATAAATATTTTTGTTATAACTGCTATCATTATAATCATTAGTGCTATTATCAATGAAACTATTACCATTATTATAATTGTTATTATAATTACTATTATCATGATGATATTGTTATAATTATCATTATTGATGTTATCTTCATCATTATCATCATCATCATCATCATCATTATCATCATCATCATCATCATCATCATCATCATCATCATCATCATCATCATCATCATCATCATTATCATCATCATCATCATCATCATCATCATCATCATCATCATCATCATTATCATCATCATCATCATCATCATCATCATCATCATCATCATCATCATCATCATCATCATCATCATTATCATCATCATCATCATCATCATCATCATCATCATCATCATCATCATCATCATCATCATTATCATCATCATCATCATCATCATCATCATCATCATCATCATCATCATCATCATCATCATCATCATCATCATCATCATCATCATCATCATCATCATCATTATTAATGTTATTGTGTTCGCACTAGATAAACATGTAGATACGATAATTATGGTTATCATTAGTATAACCATAATGATCTTAATAATACAATGGTAATAGCAACCATAAAGATTATGATAATGATAATAGTAATAAGAGTAATGCATTAAAATCCTCAATAGAATAATGATAATGATATTATTGATGGAAAAATAATAACAATATCAACATTATATAATAAAATCATTGATAGTAATAATAAAACTATTGATAATAATAATAGAATTAATGATCATAATAATAACAATAGTAAAACTATTAACAATCTTGATAAGGATATGAATAATTACGAAATTGATGATAAAAATAATAATGACAATTATAATGATAATGGTAAAAGTAATAACAATAAAGATTAAAATAATAATGATTATAATAGGAACGATAATGATAATAATGATAATAATAACAATAGTGAAGATAATGATGACAATGATTATAATGTAATTAACAATAATTATGATTATTACAATGACAACAATAATGCTAAAAAAATATTCTTATGATGATAGAAATGATAAAGAAAATAGTCAATGGAACATATAACTATACCTAGAGCTATAGATATAGGTACGAACTCTGCCAACAACTCTGCGTGACTCTACAACCCCCCCCCCCCGCCCACGCTCTCTATACGCTCAATTGAACAGCCAGGACCACACCGGCGCCGTAATGAACACTCCGTTTGTTCACTCTGCGGGAGCATGAACTTCAAAAACCCGTTCATCGACTGATATAAAAGCTATAACACACACAATCTTTTTTTTTTTCTTTTCTTTTCTTTCTTTTTTCTTTTTTTTTTTTTTCTTTTTTTTCTTTTTTTTTCTTTTTTTTTAGTCTCTCCTTTTTATATATTTTCTACTCCTTTGTATTCTTTTTTCTTAATTCGATTTACATATACGTTTACGGACATTTATTGACCCTTTTTATTCCATATTGCGATCACCGTAGATAAGTTCATTAAAGGGTTATCACAAGAGTAGGAGATTATTCAAACGGATCGCCCATGAACGAACGCGGTGTTCAGTTTGTTCACGTTCCATTGGCGTTAATAGCCGAAATTTCCATCGAAATTAAAATTCCATATGAGACATATTGTCCCACCCAGAATTTTTTTGAACATTGTCCATATATATTTTTGCTTAAACGATGGTTGGGGAATAAAAGTGCACGGGGGAAAATGATGATAAAAATAAAGGCAAACTGTGGATACCGGTTTGGACTTTATCGTATATATTGCGTGGCTATCAGCTGATTACGATGGGCGTGTTTGTTTGTGTGTTTGTTTGTTTGTTTGTAGGTTTGTTTGTGTGCGTTTGTGGGTGTGTGTAGGTTTGTTTGTATGTGTTTGTTTATGTGTAGAGTTGTTTGTGTGCGTTTGTTTGCTTGTGTGCGTGTATGTGCGTGTATGTGTGTGTGTTTGTGTGTGTGTGTGTTTGTGTGTGTGT
>NC_091552.1:3952945-3962945 GCF_042767895.1 Penaeus vannamei
GTGTGTGCGTGTGTTTGTTTGTTTGCGTGTGTATGTGTGTGTTTGTTTGTGTGTGTGTGTGTGTAAATGTGTCAATTTTTTGACAATTTTAGTTTACATAAATGCAAACATTCTCGAATATAGCTCTTGATTTGACTTTGCTTGGCTGAAAAAGTTGACGGAAAGGTTTTCAGACGGAAACGACCATTATCGTCTGACTGGAAAATCGACAATTCGCTCAAAAATGGACAAAATTTCAGAAAATTGTCAAAAAAATGACGGAAAAAGTGCTAGTGTGACAGCACCTAAGACTCACCTCTGGTATAATTTCAGAATGATCTACTCATAACTTGTATAGTTATCTTGCTAACTAACGAACAAATAAACAAACCAACGCGACCAAAAACATAATTTCCTTGGCGGAGGAAAATAATAATGCTAACAAGGATAATATATATAATAATAAAAATAATAGTATGATAATAATGATAATGATAATAATGATAATATAAGTAAGCTGTCTATTGAAATAGCATATATATATATATATATATATATATATATATATATATATATATATATATATATATATATATATATATACATATATACATATATACATACGCACACACACATATATATACATATATACACATACATATAATTATATATGTATGAGTGTATGTGTGTACATAGTGGTCCACATGTTATTTAACTTATAGAACCCAATCAGTCAAAAGCCATGAGATATATCAATAAAACATTTAGTATTTTTCGTTGTCCCGCAAGGAGCTATATTCTGCCTAATCCTAATCACAATACTTGTAAATGTTCTGTCGTCTATAACCCAAAATTGAGTTCCTGTTCAATACACCACATATTCACATTTTTTTTATATAGCTTAACACTAGCACGAACAGAGGGACATTAAAAAGAAGAACAAAAAAACAAATGTCTTTACAGACAGTCGCCCAAAAATTATTTATCACGCAACTATAGAATTCGAGGTATAGTATAGTATAGTTAAGCATTGCTGAAACATGGTTCATTCTCCCTCTCTCGCTCTCTCTCTCTCTCTCTCTCTCTCTCTCTCTCTCTTTCTCTCTCTCTCTCTCTCTCTCTCTCTCTCTCTCTCTCTCTCTCTCTATATATATATATATATATATATATATATATATATATATATATATATATATATATATATATACATAGTAAATATATATGCATATATATATATATACATATATATATATATATATATATATATATATATATATATATATATATATAGTAAATATATATGCATATATATATATATATACATATATATATATATATATATATATATATATATATATATATATATATATATATATATATGTATGTATATATGTATGTATATACATATCTGCCTTTCCATTTTTCTATCTATCTATCTATCTATCTATCTACCTATTTTCTCTCTCTCTCTCTCACTCTCTCTCTCTCTCTCTCTATCTATCTATCTATCTATCTATCTATCTATCAATCTATCTATCTATCTCTATCTCTATCTCCATCTCTCTCTTTCTCTCGCTCTCTCTCTCTCTCTCTCTCTCTCTCTCTTTCTCTCTCACTCTCTCTCTTTCTTTTCCTCTCTTTCTCCCTCTCTCTCTCTCTTTGTCTATCTATATATCTATTTATCTCCCCGCTCTATTTTCAGGCTCCCAATCACTCTCTCTCCCTCTCACTCATATCCTCCCTGTCTCTTTCCTTTTTCTTTTCTCTCTCTGCCCCCTTCCCCCTTTTCTCTATCTATCTATCTGTCTGCTTGTCTATCTATCTTTCTTTCTATCTATCTATCTATCTATCTATCTATCTATCTGTCTGTCTGTCTATCTATCTATCTATCTATCTATCTATTTATCTATCTATCTATCTATCTATCTCTCTCTCTCTCTATCTATCCCTCTCTCTTTTCCAAAGCCATTCTCTCTAAACGAAAGAAATATATGAAAGTGAGGAAAACAATTTTATCGCGTACCGATGCATCTGAAAAAAGTCCGTTCCGATAAAGTTTATTTTGCAATTAAATGAACTTTCCAGGTATATTGACCAGAAAGTAAAGGTAATTGCCAATTACCATTATTTGATGCCATGCACATTAGAGAGAAAAATGTGCTATTGCAGGCTTTTGAAATTCTTTACGTCTTTGCGTGTGTGAGTGTATTTTCATCGTTGCCCAATTATTATATATGAGCTGAGCATCAATGTTTGTCTGAAAGAATTCCAATATACATATTATCTTAAAAAATAAGAATATTATTAACGACTGATTGCTTACCTTCCTGAAAATATGAAATATATTACGAATACGTAACGTTGCACTATACATGAATTAGTTCAGGAGATCCTATCGTATAATACCGAATGTATATTAACCCACTCACAATATCAGTCTGCAACGGAGCAACCTGGAGAGTCCTCATGTCATCTGAAGGAGAGTTCATAAGCACAGGGGGCTCAGGTGGGCATAGTTCGACTGCCTGTTGAGTCCCACAGATCCATGAATAAGTGTGTGTGTTTGTGGAGTTGTGTGTGTGTTTGTGGAGTTGTGTGGGTGTGTTTGTGGAGTTGTGTGGGTGTGTTTGTGGAGATGTGTGTGCGTTTTTGTGGAGATGTGTGTGTGTGTTTGTGGAGTTGTGTGTGTGTGTGTTTGTGGATACGTGTGTGTGTTTGTGTGGAGATGTGTGTGTGTGTTTGTGGAGCTGTGTGGGTGTGTTTGTGGAGATGTGTGTGTGTGTGTTTGTGGAGATGTGTGTGTGTGTTTGTGGAGACGTGTGTGTGTGTTTGTGGAGATGTGTGTGTGTTTGTGGAGCTGTGTGGGTGTGTTTGTGGAGATGTGTGTGTGTGTGTTTGTGGAGATGTGTGGGTGTGTTTGTGGAGATGTGTGTGTGTGTTTGTGGAGATGTGTGGGTGTGTTTGTGGAGATGTGTGTCTGTGTTTGTGGAGATGTGTGTGTGTGTTTGTGGAGATGTGTGTGTGTGTGTTTGTGGAGTTATGTGTGTGTTTGTGGAGATGTGTGTGTGTGTTTGTGGAGATGTGTGTGTGTTTGTGGAGATGTGTGTGCGTTTTTGTGGAGAGGTGTGTGTGTGTTTGTGGAGATATGTGTGTGTTTGTGGAGATGTGTGTGTGTTTGTGGAGATGTGTGTGTGTGTTTGTGGAGTTATGTGTGTGTTTGTGGAGACGTGTGTGTGTGTTTTTGTGGAGATGTGTTTGTGTGTTTGTGGTGATGTGTGGGTGTGTTTGTGGAGATGTGTATGTGTGTTTGTGGAGATGTGTGGGTGTTTGTGGAGATGTGTTTGTGTGTTTGTGGAGATGTGTGTGCGTTTTTGTGGAGATGTGTGTGTGTGTTTGTGGAGTTATGTGTGTGTTTGTGGAGATGTGTGTGTGTTTGTGGAGATGTGTGTGTGTGTTTGTGGAGATGTGTGTGTGTTTGTGGAGATGTGTGTGTGTTTGCGGAGCTGTGTGTGTGTGTTTGTGGAGATGTGTGGGTGTGTTTGTGGAGACGTGTGTGTGTGTTTTTGTGGAGATGTGTTTGTGTGTTTGTGGTGATGTGGGTGTGTTTGTGGAGTTGTGTGGGTGTGTTTGTGGAGATGTGTATGTGTATGTGTGGAGTTATGTGTGTGTTTTTGTGGAGATGGGTGTGTGTGTTTGTGGAGATGTGTGTGTGTTTGTGGAGATGTGTGTGTGTGTTTGTGGAGTTGTGTGTGTGTGTGTTTGTGGAGATGTGTGTTTGTGTTTGTGGAGTTGTGTGTGTGTGTTTATGGAGTTGTGTGTGTGTGTTTGTGGAGATGTGTGGGTGTGTTTGTGTAGATGTGTGTGTGTGTTTGTGGAGTTGTGTGTGTGTGTTTGTGGAGATGTGTGTTTGTGTTTGTGGAGATGTGTGTGTGTGTTTGTGGAGTTATGTGTGTGTTTGTGGAGATGTGTGTGTGTTTGTGGAGATGTGTATGTGTATGTGTGGAGTTATGTGTGTGTTTGTGGAGATGTGTGGGTGAGTGTTTGTGGAGATGTGTGTGTGTGTTTGTGGAGACGTGTGTGTGTTTGTGGAGATGTGGGTGTATGTTTGTGGAGATGTGTGGATGTGTTTGTGGAGATGTGTGTGTGTGTTTGTGGAGATGTGAGTGTGTGTTTGTGGAGATGTGTTTGTGGAGACGTGTGTGTGTTTGTGGAGATGTGGGTGTGTGTTTGTGGAGATGTGTGTGTGTGTTTGTGGAGATGTGTGTGTTTGTGGAGATGTGTGTGTGTGTTTGTGGAGATGTGTGTGTGTTTTTGGAGATGTGTGTGTGTTTGTGGAGTTGTGTGTGCGTTTGTGGAGATGTGTGTGTGTGTTTGTGGAGATGTGTGTGTGTGTTTGTGAAGATGTGTGTGTTTGTGGAGATGTGTGTGTGTGTTTGTGGAGGTGTGTGTGTGTTTGTGGAGATGTGTGTGTGTTTGTGGAGTTGTGTGTGTGTTTGTGGAGCTGTGTGTGTGTGTTTGTGGAGACGTGTGTGTGTGTTTGTGGAGATGTGTGTGTGTGTTTGTGGAGATGTGCGTGTGTTTGTGGAGATGGGTGTGTGTGTTTGTGGAGATGTGCGTGTGTGTTTGTGGAGATGGGTGTGTGTGTTTGTGGAGATGTGTGTGTTTGTGGAGATGTGTGTGTGTATTTGTGGAGATGTGTGTGTTTGTGTAGATGTGTGTGTGTGTGTTTGTGGAGATGTGTGTGTGTATTTGTGAGGGGGGATGGCAATTGCGTGTGTGTGGCTGGGGGATAGTGTCTGTGTTTCTGCTTGTGTGCGTGTGTTTGTTTGTGTGTCTGTGTGGGTGCGTGTGTATGTGTTTCCCCCACACTTACAAAAACAGCGTGTTTATCTATTACTGGATAGACATAATCGTAAGTAAATATAAACATATAAGTGTATCAACTTAAATCAAGAGCCCAAGTGACCAATTCCTAAGCTGATTACCCTAATAACAAGTAAGTGGAAATAAAGGCATAGATGATAATGAACTGCCAAGGACACAAAGGCCCGAGCAGAACACGGGAAGTGGAGAAAGGGAGAGAAAGCGAAGGCAAGAGAGACAAAGAGTGAGAGGAAGAAAAGAAGAACTAGGGGAGAGAGAAGAAAGAGGAACAAGGGGAGAGAGAGAGAGAGAGAGAGAGAAGAGGTGGAATCGGACACAGACGAAATAGTCGTAAAGAAGACTGAGCAGCGAATTAATACGTTTTCAATAATGTTGTTGTCTGTTCTTTGTCTTCCGGTGGAGGAGGGATATCAGGCACGGGGTTGCCATGGCGACGGGGTCACGACCAAAACCAGAATTGATGGGGTAGATTGTCAAATATACGTTGTAAATTCATACTGATACATGATGCTCGGGACCTCGATTGACTCAGGGTATGTCTGTGTGCGTGTGTGTGTGTGGATGTGTGTGTGTGTGTTGGAGGGAGGGGAGGGTAATGTGGATGTGGGTATGTCTGTATGGTCCCCCAATCTCTTCATATGTTGATATACTTCGTGCATGGTCTCTCTCTCTCGCTCTCTCATTCTCTCTCTCTCTCTCTCTCTCTCTCTCTCTCTCTCTCTCTCTCTCTCTCTTTCTCTCTCTATCTCTCTCTCTCACTCACTCTCTCCTCTCTCTCTTCCCTATTCTCCCTTTCTCCCTCCCTACCTATCGTTCTCCCTCTTCTTTTTTTCCGTCTCTCACTCCGTTCCTCCCTCTCCCTTTACTTCTTTCTCTCTCTCCCTCTCCTTATTTGTCTCTCTTCCTTTTTTTTCCATCTCTCCCTCCCTTCCTCTCTCTCCCTTTACATCTTTTCTCTCTCTCTCCCTCTCTCCCTCCTTCCTTTTCTCTCTCTCTCTCTCTCCCTCCCTCCTTCGTTTCTCTGTTTCTCTCTCCTTCCCTCCTTCGTTCTCTCTCTCCCTCTCCCTCCTTCGTTCTCTACCTCTCTCTCTCCCTCCCTCCTTCGTTTTCTCTCTCTCTCTCTCTCTCCCTCCTTCGCTCTCTCTCTCTCTCTCCCTCCTTCGTTCTTTCTCTCCCTCCCTCCATCGTTCTCTCTCTCTCTCTCTCGCTCGCTCATCATTCGTTCTCTCTCTCTCTCTCCCTCCTTCGTTCTCTCCCTCTCTCTCTCCCTCCCTCCTTCGTTCTCTCCCTCCCTCCCTCCCTCCCTCCCTCCTTCGTTCTCTCCCTCTCTCTCCCTCCTTCCTTCGCTCTCTCTCTCTCTCTCTCCTTCGTTCTCTCCCTCCCTCTCTCCCTCCCTCCTTCGTTCTCTCTCCCTCTCCCTCCCTCCTTCGTTCTCTCTCTCTTCCTCCTTCCTTCGTTTCTCTCTCTCTCTCTCTCCCTCCCTCCTTCGTTCTCTCTCTCCCTCCCTCTCTCCCTCCCTCTTTCGTTTTCTCCCTCTCTCCCCCTCCCTCCTTCGTTCTCTCCCTCTCTCTCTCCCTCCCTCCTTCGTTCTCTCTCTCCCTCTCCCTCCTTCCTTCTCTTCCCCTCTCTCCCTCCCTCCTTCGTTCTCTCTCCCTCTCTCCCTCTCCCTCCTTCGTTCTCTCCCTCTCCCTCTCCCTCCCTCCTTCGTTCTCCCTCTCTCTCTCTTCCCCATCTACATCACCAAACCCCATTCGTTCCATTACTGCCTCGGGTGATGATTCCAAAAGCAGACACGAGGAAAAGATTCAGAGGTTATTCACTGGGACAGAAAAGGCTGATGCGTCCTTTGTTGGTTAAGATGTCCACGCCCCCCGCCCCGCCCCCCGCCCCGCCCCCTCCTGTCCCCGTCCCGCCCCCCTCTCTCTCTTTCTCTCTCTTGGATGCATTACGTATTGGGAGAGAATGTTTAAAAACTCATTCCCTTCTCTCTAGCTGTCTATCTATTATTTTTCTTTTTTTTATCTCTCTCCTTTCTCAAACAATTTTTTTTTCTTTTTTTTTTCTCTTCCTTCTCTATTTATCTATTTATCCTTTTTTTCTCTCTTCTCTCCCTTCTCAATCTATTCTTTTTCTTTTTTTTTCTCTCTCTCCCTTCTCAATCTATTTATCTTTTTTTTTCTCTCTCTCCCTTCTCAATCTATTCTTTTTCTCTTTTTTTTCTCTCTCCCTTCTCAATCTATTTATCCTTTTTTTCTCTCTTCTCTCCCTTCTCAATCTATTCTTTTTCTTTTTTTTTCTCTCTCTCCCTTCTCAATCTATTTATCTTTTTTTTTCTCTCTCTCCCTTCTTAATCTATTCTTTTTCTTTTTTTCTCTCTCACCCTTCTCAATCTATCTATTTATCTTTTTTCTTTCTCTCACCCTTCTCAGTCTATTCTTTTTTTTCTTTCTCTCTTCTCCTTCTCTATTTATCTATTTATTTATTTTTTTCTTTTTCTCCTCATTTTTTCTGTCTGGTTGACCGCCTGGTACTTGGTGTCGGTCTTTTATTTTATTTTTTATTTTTTTGGTTTATTATATGATTATACGTCTGTTTCTGATTGTTTGTCTGTCTCTCATTCGTGTTCTGCTCTGCCGGGTTTGACCACACACACACACACACACACACACACACACACACACACACACACACACACACACACACACACACACAAACACACATATATATATATATATATATATATATATATATATATATATATATATATATATATATATATATATATATATATCCATCTGTCTCCCTTTATCTTCCTTTTTCACCCAATGAATATCTACTTACATACATTATTTGCTTATCAACAAAGCAAGCAAGAAAGGGGAAAAGGATAAAAGAAAAAATAACTAGACAAAAAACAAAAGCAAATAATCAAATAACAGGAAATGGGGGAGCAACACGAAATAATTTTTTGTCCCGGCGACCTCCGGCAACTCTAGTCGGGATGTCGGTTGCCTAATTATGTTTAGTGACACGGGCGATGACATCCATTGTTAACCAACTTGGGACGAGAAACAGCACATATGTAGTGTTTATAAGTCTGTTTGTCTAATTACGGATGGTCGGACACACACACACACACACACACACACACACACACACACACACACACACACACACACACACACACACACACACACACACACACACACACACAAAATAACTAGATGGAGTTACAGGCCATCATACCATCTGTATAAAAAAACTGCAGTTGAATGTATGTTCATGTTTGTTTTTTAAGGGTGTGTGTGTTCTATTGTTTGTGTGTCTGTATATTTCACCGTTTTATGTTTTTTTTCAAATACTTAAAGATTCATTTTCCATAATTGGTAATTAGGAATCTTATTCATTATAGTCATCTGTACTCTTATCTAGATAAGAATTTGTATCTAAATTTCGCATAACATACACAACATTATAACGGAAAGACACGGAGCGGGGGGTTAAGAAATCTGTGTTAATATCCTAGTAATACAAATTGTGTTATAGAGCCAGTTCTAGTTCGGAAAGGTGTGCAAGAAGAATATTTGTATGAGCCTGTGATGGTATGGTTGTTTAGCCTAGTTATGTGTGTAAGTTCAGGGAGTGTTTCTTTTAAGCTTTTAGTATTTTTTCTATGCTTGTATGACTGATTTTATTAATACATTTTAGTGTTCCGTGTTTTTTTTCAGGTTTTTGGTGGTTACATGTTGAGCTGAATGCGATATAGTAAGGCAGTCATCAAGTTTATTTATTTATTTATTTATTTAAGAGTTTTATGTCAAGATGAGATTCCTTCTCAAGTATCCGAATGTACAGTTAGCTTTGACATGAATGTTTTGGATGTATTTGGTTCTTTTCAAGTAGGTTTCCAAGGTCTTTGCATTGCTGTGCTAATTCATGGGACTGGTAAGGTATGTTGTGATTATGAAAGCACTTTGGCCATGAGAACGAGTGGCGGATATTTTATTTTATCTATCACTTTGTGGTATTATTGGAAATACAACCTCACAACTAAATTAAAGAATCTGAGCTTACCAAGTAGTAGAATACATCATTCTATGAAAGTTTTCTTCTATACCATTTTCATTTGCAAATTGATAATAGCGATATTAAAGAGGTTATAAAATCCACAATTTCCAGGAGCAACACTCGTCTTGCTCGTCCAGACATCTAGTCCAGGACCAGCAGGACAAGTGGGCCGCGTTCGGAACCTCCAAGACCCTTTCTGCCCAGAATGCAACCAACTCGAATGTAAACATTCACTTTTTTATCATACCGGTGTCTTTACTATACACACTGCATAGTTTTGTAACTCCTTTGATGCATATTTAACTTACCTGCAACTGACAAACACAAAAATATCCTTTGATAACATCAATAAAAGGTCATAAAATTACCCACCAACATCTTATGGTTACCTGCAACTGTCAGTGTTTACATACAAAATCTATTGTGACGTCATCTCGTCCTGCTCGCCCAGGTTCACAGGAGGGCGAGTTGGACGAGCTAGACTACTTGTCCGGGATAGTGGAGGTTCCGAACGGTCAAAACATCTCGTCCAACTGGTCTGGACGAGATAGACGAGCAGTTCCGAACGCACCATTATGCCTCCGGCGCCTCTACAAAATGACAAAAGCGTTATAAGCGACAGGGAATCGGACGGATTTGTAGCGGATGACGGACGCAAGGGAAATCAATTGTGCTAATTAGATTCGTGCGTGAACGTGACGTCACCATAGACACTGACGTCCACCTCAATAGAACCAATCAGATAGGGAATAGATCATCACGTGATAATAGAAGCTAGGCCTAGGAGAAGGCGATTGAAATTCAGATCAGTTCCAGTATGGTTAGACAGTTTGTAGGGTATGAAAATAATTACTTAAACTTCATCGCGAAATAACGAAGCAAGCTTAATATAGACTGATTCGGTATAGCGTAGCAAAAACTCACTGAGCGTGCTTACGGATTCGATGTTTATCCAAGAATTTAAAGTCCCTTTGCGCAAAAATGCCGAGGAGTTCCGTAGCCGTTGGTTGTTCGAATCACAATATGATGGGAAGGGAAGGTCTAACGATTCGTATATTCCCAGATCGCG
>NC_091552.1:3975219-3982719 GCF_042767895.1 Penaeus vannamei
ACTGACACCATTACGATTTTCATAACAAGCAATAACTGGACATGAAAAGATGACAGATAGTGAACGGCACCATGGAGATTATTAAGGTTGGGAACCATTGTATTAATGATTGAATTTAAGAGTAAAATAAAGGCTTCTTAATATGTGAGATAGATGGGGGAGGGAGGGTGGAAGGTAGAGAGAGAGAGAGAGAGAGAGAGAGAGAGAGAGAGAGAGAGAGAGAGAGAGAGAGAGAGAGAGAGAGAGAGAGAGAGAGAGAGAGAGAGAGGAGAAAAGAGATGAGAGAGCAATACCATAGATCTAAAAATTGCCATACTATTGTTTCGAATTCTCAGTACACTGACGAACACATGGTAGGCTCTCAATATTTTGGATAATATAATAGAAAATGCAAAATCTATCTTTGGTTAATCACTTAATACTATTCCCTAATAATAAAAGTTGACATACATTTCTTATGACACTGATTATCATCAAATATCCCGTCTTTAATATAATATTCAAATTTCTGAATTGTCTTACCCCTTCCCTCCCTCATAAAAGATAGTAATAAATAAAAATCAAAACTAAGTGATGGAAATAATAATATTCTCACCTTTACACTGAACAATACTTAACGAAAAAAATTAGTACCATTGCTCCGAATTAATGACAGCTAATTTCTGCAACTACAACCCGCACAAATAAAGTTAATTAGCTGGATCAATTAACCAGAAACAAACGCCGGAATAATTGCCGTAATTAAAAGATAAAAATTTAAAATGCAGTGATACAACATGACCCTCAGGCAAGCCACTTTCCAAACTAGAAATATCCTGCCGTATTATAGAGCCAGAGCACTGGAGTTGTGCCTTACAACCAGAGGAGTGAAAATAATTATTATTAGGGTCAGTAGTAGACATGTGGGTGGGCTAAAAAAATATTAAAAATAATAAAAATTATACTCCTACTGATAGTGATAAAAATAACACAATAATGATATTAATAAGAATACGTTAATAATGACAACACTAACAATAATAATAACGATAATAATAACAATAATCACATTGACAAAAATATATACTAGCATTAATATTATTCATGCAGCCTACACATTTTCCAGACGCAGACTCAAACATCACTGACCCTAAAATCTGTTTACTTCAACTGTTTGAGGATGCTAGGAAAGACATATTTATCCTTCCTCTCTCAAATAATCAAAAAGGTAAATAAATTCCAGCTCTCTACTACTACCATCAGCTGTGACAACACTAGTTAACAACCTCGTCATTCAAAACCACGATTTTAGTGTCAACAAACAGGAAATCACTGCTAATGGCCCTTTGGTATGGTTAGTCAGTGGAAGGTGTACCAAGCCCCACTGCTCATGTGGATTATCCTTTGTTGCTGATCACGCAATGAAGAGAGGAGGCTTTGTTTACATTCCCCGTGACGAAGTATGAGGTGTATGGGTCAAACTCTGTTGTCGCTGAAAAGGCTAATAGTGCTCGAGGATTTTGGATGCATCGACAGAGAGAACCTTTGTTGATGTCCGAGTCTTCGAAGCTGCGTGTCATTTAAGCTTAACATTTGCAGCAGCTTCAAGGGGAACGGAGATATAAAGAAAAAGAAAAAAATGTATATATATATATATATATATATATATATATATATATATATATATATATATATATATATATATATATATATATATATTGGGCAGTGTTCCGAAAAATCTAAAATTATGTTTTTTACTACTTCGAGGTAGAAATGGGACTTCTCTGAGTCTTCTATATTTTTACGTTGGAATTGTCAATTACGGTAGAGAGAGAGAGAGAGAGAGAGAGAGAGAGAGAGAGAGAGAGAGAGAGAGAGAAAGTGAGAGAGAGAGAGAGAGAGAGAGAGAGAGAGATGAAACCAAGCAAAAGGAAAAGAGAAAAAAGGAAGGGAAAATCTGATAATACCAATAATAGAATGATAAAAAGTCCATGAATGATATTACCCAAGAAAATCTGATAACAAAATTCGTCTTGTTTCTGTGCCAGGGAGACTTAAACCCATTATATAAGGCAGAGAGAGAGACAGAGACAGAGACAGAGACAGAGACAGAGACAGAGACAGAGAGAGAGAGAGAGAGAGAGAGAGAGAGAGAGAGAGAGAGAGAGAGAGAAACAATAATCACAGATCTGCAGCAAATCCTTTCCAAGACCAAGTATGGCAGGACCTTTTTCTTTTTCTCTTCCTTTCTCCGAACCACTCTACTGTGCACGAGAGAAACTTGATCGCCGTCTTAACATTACACCCCTCAGCATGACACAGACTACTTTCTGTACTAACGCCAAGAACCACCTAAGTAAGTGCTCGATGAGAGAATCCAGCGCGAACTGTAATAAGGTAACCTGGTGTTCCAAGTTATTTAGTGAATGAAGGCGTAGGTGTGGCTATGATGGCAGGACTGGAGGCCATTCATTCAGCAAGAAAATTAATGGTAATGATACTGATGATGGGTGATGAGAAGAATTATAAATAATAATGATATGAAAGATGATATAGTTGATAATAATACCAATGATCGTAATATTTGTAACGATAATGAAAATGATAAAGATGTAGATCGTGTTGATGATAGTAATAATAATGATAAAAAAAACAGTAGTAATAAAAATGGTCATGGTAATAATAGCATCAGTAATGATAAAGGCTATAATAACAACAGCAAAGATAACTACATTTTAATCATGATATTGGTGTGTTTCTCAGCATGATTACCAGAGCACAGGTCAACCTCTTACACTAGGTTGTGTGTAGGATGACGTTCCAGGAGGGGGGGAGGGTGATGCACGGGAGTAGGTGGGTGGGTGGGGGGATAGATACACTGAACCACAACACCGCATAAATAAAGGAACACACACTGTTACACTGCAATATTTAACACGAGCACTAGGGGCTTAGCACTGTAATTAATCCAGGAAGCAGATTTGAGGTAGAGGGAAACCGACGAGTAATGGCGTAATCCAGGGATGGGTCGACTGGAGTGGCCGTTATTTTCGCTAAAAAGTCAAGTCCTGCGCCATCTTGGTTCTAAATTTCACTGTCTATCACTGTAGGGATGTTTACAGGTATCAGTCAAACACGTAGATTCTTTCTGCCTTAGTATATTAATGAGAACAAATGAGAAAACAGGCCATATTTCAGACAGAAAGACCCTATTGTCTCGCTTGGACCCAGGACCTCTGACGTCATCTGACCATGCGCATGCGTGCATAAATACAACGTTGCCAAATTGACCAAGACCAAGCCAATGTTGCCAGATGTTGCATGGTGCTCACAGGACATTACAATGAGTAAAATAGAAAGCATGAGTAAACATATATGAGAAAATATAAATACATGAGATATGTATCAGTGAGTCTTTTCTTGCATACACACAATAAGATTTTTCGATATGTGAGATGCTGAACACAATTTTCTTTACGTTTTTATTTTGTTAATCATAATCTTTATAGTTCATAGTTCATGAGAATTTTTGATAATTTGATATAAAAACAAGGTTCTGATTGTTAATTACGCCTTTATAGCATTATGTTTTTACATTCACTATTCAAACATTCCTAACCTGATTGTACAAAATAATTGTCAAAAATAATCAGTATAATAAGCATAAGAAAAATTCCAATAATAACTGTAACAATAGTAATAATGATAATAGTGATGATTGTAATAAAATAATGATTAAAAAATCATGATGATGTGATGATAATAATACTTATGATAATGATAATAATAATATCTTATCCTCATCATATCATGAATATGTTCATAGTAATAATGGTAATGATAATAATTATGATAACGAGAACAATAATTATTCTTTAACAATGACGTTAGTGATAAAATAACAGCAATAATAATAATGATAATAAAAAAGATAATGATAATGGTAAAAATGATAATAGTAGTAATGACAACAATAATCTTGATAATGATAATAATAATGGTAAAAGTAGTAATAATAATGACAACGATAATGATAATAAAACAATGATAATAAGAATAAGAATGATGACAACTCTGATAATAACAATAGTAATAATAATCATTATTATTATGATAATAGTGATGATGAATATGATGATAAAGATGATAATAATGAATAATTATAATAATAATAAGAAGAAGAAGAATGATGATGATAAGGGTAATAATAAATTATATCTGATAATAGTAATTGCAATAATGATAATAATGGATAATAATAATAATAACGTTGATGACCAAAAAGCAATAACAATGCCAAAAATCCAAACAAAAATGATTACAAAATTTGGGAAGAATCCGCTCTTGGGTAGCTCAAAGTGCCTCCTCGATTATTTTCGTGATATTTCAAAACGAACGAGAAATAATTGGCAGATTTTTACGAGTCAACGAGGGGTCATTCCACGCCGCTTATTGACGAGAAAACACACATATTCATGTGGTTCAGGATTAATTCACTATTGTTTAGTCGAAGGTCTATTCACAGTGGCTTCGCAGTAGGTAAAAGTCCGAAGGTAAAATGCTGGGGTAATATTTTGATTCATTCTAGAAGAATATGTACCACAAAAGTCGGTACGAGCAAGTGCTCAAAGGATACAATAGGACCCCACTTAAGCTTACAAAATACAAGCACCTGGAAATCAAACTTTTTTTCTTCTCTTCATCAATTCTTTTCATAAGTGTTGTTGTTAGCAATGGCTAGACCACAATTCAACCCGGTTCTAATACAGGCTAGATACAATATTTATGTGACAGCTTTATCTGCAACGAAGATTTAAGGAGACGGAGTTTAATCAGTGAGAAGCCAATAATTCGCTGTTGGGAATTTATGGGATGTGAGTACAGGGTTTCTACTGTAGAATGGGTGTTTGGGAATGAATTATATTATAGAGCAAGATATGTAAATGCGATGTTGTATTCAGATGTTGATTACGTATCTGGTATTGTGGAATCTTTCATTTGTTTTAGTGTTTACTTATCCTTTGGTTATTTTGCTTACATTAGCATATTATGTTCATTCACCGCGTCAGCATTAATATTTGAAAACGGTATTTTATAAAATTTCAGGAACAAGCTATGGTGTGGGTTAGATTAATCCCTGTAGCGAGGATCTCTTTCGGTTATTATATTTTCATGATAAGTTGACGTATCACAACTCGCTTCATGTAAAAACAATAATAATGATGAATAAAAAATAAAATAAATATATAAATAAATAAATAATGCAAGACATGCAAGGTCCTGTACTATATTCTTACACTTTATTAACGCATGTATTGACTTCGCCATCTCATAACAGACACATGAAAAAACAACAACATAGAAACCACATGCTTTATATATCAATCTACGAAAGGAAAATCACCCATCTGACCAACGTAACAAGCCAAACAAGTAAATATTTGCGGCTGACAGCTAAATGCAATTCTCCCAAACCACCACTTTTCAGGCTCAGTGGGAATCACTGAAGATCTCCCCCCTCCTCCCTCCTCTCCCCTCCCCTCCTCCCTTCCTCCTCCCCCCCTCCTTCCACCTCCCTCCTCCATCCCCTCTCCCTCCCTCCTTCCTCCTCCCGCCTCCTTCCTCCCTCCCTCTCCTCCCTCCTCCCCTCCCTCCCTCCTCCTCCCCTCCTCCCTTCCCCCTCCTTCCACCTCCCTCCCCTCCCTCCCTCTGTCCCTCCTCCCTCCTCTCCTCCGTCCCTTCCCACATCCCCCCTCCCTCCCCCAGATTAAGGCATCGGGTAACCGGCCCAGGGGGTTCGGATTACCCTGGTAAGTGGCTGGAACACTGTCGACATCGCCCAGTGCCAAAGGGGTTGGTCTTGTTGCACCTCCGAGAGACATTCAGCAGCGGTTTTTGATCCGTCTGTATTCTAGTTTGCTTTTTATCTTAAGCTAAAACACACACAGTTACATAGTGTATGTGTATATATGTATATGTGTATCTGTTTGTGTAAGTGTATATATGCGTGTGTGTGTGTGTCTGTGTAATTATATAAAAGTATGTGTATACACTTATACATACATATAAGTGTATGTGCGTGTGTGAATATATATATACATATATATATCTATATATATATATATATATATATATGAAATATATATATAATTATATATAATTATATATATAATTATATATATGATTATATATATATACATATATACTCATATAGGCCTATATGTATGTGTGTTAATTTATCCATACACACATACACACAAACATGCAAGTATATATGTGTACAAACACATGCATTTATAGTACACAAAGAAAATATTTAAATAAAGACGTTTGCAGACTGCGCAGCGTTCCACAACCTTTGCATTCACTACAGTCAAATTAGAATAAAAATAGCACATACAACGTCATTTTCTCCCGAATCTGCGATTTCTCGGCTTAAAATGCGTTACCGCGAACATTATCATCCCGCTAATTTCCCCCCAAATTATAGGATACAGAAAGATCATCTGAACGCTAATACTTCCTTTGTTTCTACTATAAATACCCTCTCAAATGAGTTCAGATCCGAATTTATGGGTTTTAAGCCTTTTATTCCATTCAAGCTAACGTTAAATGCAGACTTTGACCCCCTTTCCCGGCTTCCGCTTTTAATATGTTTTGACTAATATTGGCGCTCGAGTGAAAATGTTATTAAAACTAATAATAGAATCACAATAGCCCAAGATTAGCAGCGTGCAAATGATTAAGGGAAGGGAAACAGCCCAAAAATAATTTGTGGATGGTTCTGGAATGTTCTGGAATGAAAGTCAGGGGGAAAAACACGTACCTTGATAATGGGGGGAGATAACAATAAGGATAAAAGAGAGAGGGAGAGAGAGAGGAGAGATAGATAGAGAGGGAGAGGGAGAGGGAGAGGGAGAGGGAGAGGGAGAGAGAGAGATAGAGAGAGAGAGAGGGAGTGAGACAGGACAGACAGAGAGAGAGAGAGAGGAGAGATAGAGAGAGAGAGAGAGGGAGGGAGACAGACAGACAGAGAGAGAGAGAGAGAGAGAGAGAGAGAGAGAGAGAGAGAGAGAGAGAGAGAGAGAGAAAGAGAAATAGAAAGAAAGAGAGAGAAAGAGAAAGAGAGAGAGAGAATTTCGGATTTTTGAATATAATAGATTCCGAATAATAGCGAGGGAAGTATTTTGTGGTTTTGTAAAGTTAATCCAAAGAGGAAATGGTGGAAAGTCCTATCCTGTAATTACTAACAACCAAACTATATTTACATTAATTCGCAATTACGTTAAATCCTGCAATTACTAAAAACTAAACTACATTTACAATAATTTTCATTGTGGGAGAGGCCATTTTGAACGATAAACAGGCAATTGAGAATTTAATTGAAGATTAGAGAGCTACAGGGACTGAGAAAAGGTAGAAAAGTAAAATAATAATAATGATAAAAAGAAGATAAAAAAGTGAAAGAGTAAATTAGAGGTTGAAGACTACGAAGAGAAATAGAGAATAATGAATAATAAA
>NC_091552.1:4007719-4012719 GCF_042767895.1 Penaeus vannamei
GTATGTGGGTGTATTTATACATGTATGTGTTTCTACCACACACACCGAAATACAGTATTTCAGCACATCATAGGACGAATTCGAACCCGAAGAACAGCAACAACCCAACCCATAACCACTCGTCCCCCAAGCACAACAACAACCCCAGTGACGAAGGACGTGCGTGTGCTTACGTTACCGCTTCCACCACGTCTTCAGGAACAAGTTCTATTTACAAGGTCTATTTAAAGTTACCATATAGAGCTTGGGCAGGAAGACGGCAGCCGGGTTCTCGTCTCAGTGACACCGAGACCTCAAGCTAAAGTGGCCGAGGGAGGAGATGGTGGGGATAAGATGATGATCGCGAGGTAGGCAGATAAGATCGGAGTGTGGCTGAGTGGCGATGGTGTGAGGGATGGGGGTTGGGGGTGGATGGGGGTGGGTGGGGAGTAGGTTTTCGTTTCGCTGTTCTTCCTTGCTTTGTTTGTTTTGTCCTTCCCCTTTAATTTTTTTTTTTTCTTTTTATTTACTTATTTCTTATCTGCTCTTGCTTTATCATCCCTTTGTCCCTTCGTTCTGTTATTTCTTTCCCCTTTATCTATTTTTTTTTCCTTATTATTATTTTTATTTATTTCTTATCTGTTCTTGTTTTATCATCCCTTCGTTCCTTCGTTCTGTTATTTCTATCCCCTTTACTTCTATTTCCTCTTCTCCTCTTTTCAACAATTCTCCCTCCTTGTCCTTTCCGTTGCCTTCATACCCCCCCTCCCCCCCCTGACCTGCAACACCAGTCAACTCCTTTGTGCAACTTCCTTTTTGTCTTCCCTGTGACCTCCAACCTTCCATGACCTTGCAACACCCTGCAACACAACTTGCTTCTCGTCTTGCTGTTCGAGCTTGGGTAATGCGTCACAGATGACAGTTATTGACCTTGATAAATAGTTTTTTTTCTGTCTCGTTGCTTTAATTTGATTGCAGTTGCTGTTGTTATTTGCATGTAGGTTATCGGCGTCAATTTTGGTACCGTGTTATTTGATTAATATTAGCATCATCAATGTTGTTGGTTTAAATTGCCTTTATAGATGGTGTTGTTGTTGTTATTGATATTGGGTATATGATCTTAATCACTATTGTATTTCTTATTGCTCTATATCGCTATGTTTATCACTGTGTTCTTAGTTGACATTATATGACCTGCTCTATTACTACATTTGTTTTATCGTTATCATTATCACCAGATTTATCAGTACTCTTATTACTGGAATTCTAGTCGAATCACCATCATGATCATCATCATTACCACCATTACTATCATTACTGACATTAATATCCTCATTATTACTGTCATGTTAAATTCAATATCTGTAATATCAGTATTTACAATATCACGAGTAATACTATCATCATTATTACCACAGCATTAAGACTGTGTTTCAGAGGTCTCTAAACAGCCTTTAAGGTTACCTAAGAAGAAGACGGAATGTGGGTTTAAAAGGGGGGGGGGGTGTAGCTCTCTATCTATCTATCTATATCTATTCCGTTATTTTTCATATCATAAAACAACGACCCTTTCTTTGGCTTTCGGTGAAGAGATAACACCAGAACACGACAGCTGATGCGGAACAATTTGAGGAGGTAGTTATAAGCCCAATTGGTTAACTATCGTAATGCATATCTCGAACAACTGACTTTTACACAATCCTTGATGACTTTCTTGAATAAATGATACCATGCGATATCTAAAGACGAAATCAGAAATATTGCTTTAACAGAAGTACACGAAATAACATGATAATAGAGGCAGGACTTTGTTTCTCTTGCGCATTTGTTGGGGAGAAACACAGAATATGTAATTAAATGTGTTTATGTACATTTATATCTTTTCTTATTGACTGGCAACCGTAACAAACTATTCGTTTTCTCTTAAGAAGCTTTTGGGAATCGTTCAAAATGAAGAAGCTATAAGGGACAGTTCTTCATAAAATCCTAAGACATCCAGCTGCGAGACGCGGTGGCTGATGGACCGTAACTTTGACTATATATAGATAACTCATGGCCCTTGACAGCTGCACAATAATTAATGCACGGCAGCTACACACCCAAAAACACGCTCCACCTCATTGCTCATTCTGTACCTCCTTCTTCTCTATTACCTTCAGCAGATGCTCGTCTATGTGTTTAAAACAACTACGAAAGGCGACATCTATAATTTATAGGAAAGGATCCTTATGCCATCTAAGCATCTTTCTTTTTTTCTTCTTTTTTTTAATCATTATGAGATCTAACGCATTTACGAACTTATCCATCCTGTAATAGCGAGCGCGTTGCTATAGCATAGTCTTCTTCCAGAAAAGGTACTTATCGTTATTATGATTGTTATGGTCATTATCACTTCTAGGTTATGGCAACCATCAGTATTATTGGCATTGCTATCTTCACCATAACCGTTATTGTCATTTCTCTTCCTGCATTTATTGCCCTAGGTAAACATCGCAAGATCATCATCACCATTACGAATCCTTGTCATTATTACCATCATCACCACAACTTTCCGCAGTTACTCTTAGTCGAGCTTGTGCCGTTTCTCGTAATGATGATGATTATTGCTACAATAGGTTCATGGACATTGTCATTATCAGTATACACATCCATTCTATTATCCAAATTTATATCCAAGTATTATCCTTTCCATTGTAGTTGTTCATTTCGTTGTAGATATTAATAACAGAACAATCATTGATCTTAATATTTTTCTCATCCCTATCATAGCTTATCATCTACGTGTTTTAGTTTCAATTATGGTGTTTTCAGGAAATGACCATATAAAAAAGTCATAATTTACCCATTTAATGATTATCAGTTTTAATAAATAACCAGTAAGGTATGGTATGAGACTGACAAATATTCAATTAATGCTATTTTGAATAAGCATTCAGTGGCATATTGGATAATTTGCATAATTGAATCTATTTTACTTCACTATACCTCACCTGCCTCACCCCCCCCCCCTATATCACCCATTCAAAACCCACCCTCCCTCTCCCCATCCCATTCACCCCCACCCTATCCCCCCTATCCCCCCACCTTCCATTCAACCCCCTCCACTTCTCTCACCGTTCCACTCCCCCACTTCCCATTCAATCCCACTCCCCTTCCCTCCACCTACCCTTCCTCTCCCCCCCTCCAACCCCCACCCCCTCCCCATTCCGCGGCCCAACTTCAAAACCCACTCCTCCAGACCCCAACCCGAACCCACACTGGTGTCTCCTAAGTGGCTAACACGATCACACACTTACCGCACAAGTTTAGAATTTTAAGGTGATCTTTAGGTGAACTTTTTTCTTCTTTTTTTAAGGTGAGCATTAAGGTGAGTCCCTCTCCTTCCATCCATCAAGCAAGGATTTTAAGTCTCGAGGAATTTTAGGGGGGGTTCTAAGGGGTTCTTGTCAACGGGTTCTGCTTAATGGTAGTTCAGGGTGGCTATTAGGGTTGTCTCGCTCGCTTTAGGGTGAATTTCGGGTGGCTGCCTCGGTCGTTTGGCGGTGTCGTGAGCCTTATAACGTGTGGGTGTATACTGTATGTGTTTTTATGTCTGTGTGCGGGTGTAGGTGTATATGTATGTATACTCTATATGATAGAGAGAGAGAGAGAGAGAGAGAGAGAGAGAGAGAGAGAAAGAGGCTAGTTTTTTATTTTTAGAGAGAGAGAGAAAGGGACAGAGAGAGAGAGAGAGAGAGAGAGAGAGAGAGAGAGAGAGAGAGAGAGAGAGAGAGATAGAGAGAGAGAGAGAGAAAGAAAGAGAGAAAGGGAAATACAGAAAGAATCGAAAATCAAATCCAAGAGGTTAATCAACACACACACATACACACGTACACACATATACACATAATACCTACAGGCACACGGTGTGGATATACCTGACCATAAAGAGAAAAAACAAATAGCGGTTCCTATTATGATACGACCTGACAGAAAATACTACATAGTCATCTTACAAGGAGTGGAACGTGACCATCACATAATTCCTGTCCTTGCTTTCTCCCTTGTACCCCCATCCCCCTGAAAGAAGAGAGATAAATGAGAGAGTGAGAGAGAAGAAAGAGAGACAGAAGAGAGAGAGAGAGAGGGAGAGAGGCAGTCAGATAAAAAGAAAGAGAGAGAGAGAGAGAGGGAGAGAGGCGGTCAGATAAAAAGAAAGAAAGATAAAAGGAGAGAGAGAGAAATAAATGTAGAAAGAGAGACAGAAGAGAGAGAGAGAGAGGGAGAGAGGCGGTCAGATAAAAAGAAAGAAAGATAAAAGGAGAGAGAGAAAAATAAATGTAGAAAGAGAGACAGAAGAGAGAGAAAGAGAGAGAGAGAGAGAGAGAGAGAGAGAGAGAGAGAGAGAGAGAGAGAGAGAGAGAGAGAGAGAGAGAGAGAGAGAGAGAGAGAGAGAGAAATGAATAAATAAATAAACAAATAAAGAGAGAGAGGGGGGCGAGAGTAAGAGCACATAAGAGAGACAGACAGACAGACAGAGAAATAAAGAAAGAAATAGAGAGAGGCAGAAAAGAGAGAGAGAGAGAGAGAGAGAGAAAGAAAGAGACGGAGAGACAGAGAGAGAAAGAGCGAAACACAAGATTGCACAGAACCCCCCCCCCTCCCCCCACTCGGTTACGTGGGGTCAACCGTGAATATTAATGATTCAAGATTCAGGATTTCAAGCAGAAAAAAATGGGATATTTCCCTCTATGTTGAAAGCATTTCCACAAGACTTTCACTCGATAATGAAGCCTGAAACAAAGCGGGAAAAGACCACGAAGAAAAAAAAAGAAAAAAAACAAAAACAAATCTCCGTCGACAAGGAAGAAAAAAAAAAGAGAGAGAAAATAAATAAATAAATAAAAAAGATAGAGAATATATATCTCTTCTCCGTCGACAAGAAAGAAAAAGAAAAAAAGAAAAAAAAAGAGAGAGAAAATAAATAAATAAATAAAAAAAGATAGAGAAAGAGAGAGAGAGAGAGAAAAAAAATAGAAATA
>NC_091552.1:4020219-4022719 GCF_042767895.1 Penaeus vannamei
GCTGACCTGATTTTATTAAATTAAAGAGCTCTATTATAGTTATATTGTAAGTTTCGAAGAAAAAACGTATCAATATATAAGCTAAACTGTACTCGTTGAGACTCATTAGAGACAATAAAATTATCAAAATCATTACCCTTTTCATCATTATTACCTTTATAATCACTCACATCAAAAAACCTTTTGTAAGCATTTCTGACATTATCCTTTTCATTGCCATCACTATAATTATTTTTACAATTACATTAGAAAGGTTTCCTAAGCATTTTCATTATTTTTCTATTCACCATATTCATCATTATCATCTAAATCATAACCACCATCAGCATCAGTATCATAATCACCTATATCTTTATTTTTTCATTTACCCATTTATTTACTATCATAATTATTTATTTATTATCATAATCACCTGTATCACTATTTTTTTTATTTACCTATCTATTTACTTTTAATTCTTTGCAACCATATAAAGCAGCAATCCAACCTATAATAAAATCACAAAGCGCAATCGTTTATTTATACCTCTGAAGAAGTCCCTAAATATAAGAACAAGACACTATCCTCTTTATTAAGAAATGTATTATCTGAACACGGAACTTTCTCTTTCAAGTGTCCGTCAAGTGTCCTCGTCGCTCAGGAGGCCATCAGCTGATTTAGTGATAGTAACGGGATCTGAAATAACAATGATTTATTTCTGGCTTGTGTTTGTTACCTGGTGGGTGGGTGTGTATGTGTTGAGGAGGGAGGGAAAGGGAAGGGAGGAGGGAGAGGAGGGAAGGGAGGAGGGGAAGGGGGAAGGGGAGAGGGAAGGGAGGAGGGAGAGGGATGAAGGAGTGGAGGGGAGGAAGGAAGGGGGAGGGAGAGGGAAGGGAGGGAAGAGGAAGGGAGGGAGGGAGGGAAGGAGGAGAGAGAGAGAGAGAGAGAGAGAGAGTGAGAGAGAGAGAGAGAGAGAGAGAGAGAGAGAGAGAGAGAGAGAGAGAGAGAGAGAGAGAGAGAGAGAGAGAGAGAGAGAGAGAGAGAGAGACAGAGACACAGAGCCAGACAGACAGACAGACAGAGAGAAAGAGACAGACAGATAAAGACAGAGACAGAAACAAAGACAAACAAATACAGACATAAACAGAAAAAACAGAAACATGGAAACAAAAAAGAAAAAAAAGAAAAAAATAGAAAGAGATAGAGATCGTGCATTGGAACTGACAAATGAAAGGAGAATGCAAGTTGGACACCTAATCAGCTATATCAGGGTCGAGACAGGTGGAGAGGCGGAGCGAGGGGCGGTGGGTGGAGACAGGGACGGTGGGCGGGGGGTGGGGGGTGGGGGGTGGAGACAGGGACGGTGGGCGGGGGTGGGGGCGGGGGGGTGGAGACAGGGATGGTAGGGCGGGGGCGGAAGGGGTGGGGGTGGGGGAGGGATAGAGAGCTTCTCAGCAGGGATTACGGTATGAGGGGAGGAGGGGGGGGAAAGGGGAAGGGGGGAAGGGGGGGAGGAGGGGGTAGGGGATAAGGCCAGCGGAGGGTCAAAGGTGAAGCATCTGGAAATGAGCGAAGCAAGTAGGTGTCAAAGGTGAGTCTCGAGAACGGCTGTTAGGTGAAGTTGATGCTTAAAGCAAGGAACGAGCATTAGAAATTTCACTCTCGAGCCTCTCTCTTTGTCTTCTCTCTTTCCTTCTCACTCCTTTATCGCTTTTCTTTTTACCTTCTCGCTTCCTTCTTTTCCCATTACTGTTCGTTATCGTGCATTCGCATTTGAGGAAATCTATTTTCTATCTTTCAACATAAAAATAGATGGAAATAATAACACTTTAAACCTGCATTATGTGTGTATGAATGTATAACGTTGTTTATTGCATAGTTATCATGTAAAACGTAATTAGACAACATAGAAAAAAATAATTGCACAATAATTGAAGCAAGGGAATGGAACACGGCGAAGGTACATTTCGAAATCGGTTGGTGTTGCACAAATGAACAATCATCCCTGTACATTTATGCTCTAAAAACAAGCAAAAGACAGTGCAACGTGCATAGATATCTATCAAAATCTGCAACGGGGTTTTGTGATGTTGCAAATTAACGCCCGGGGATCGTTGCCACACACTTCCCGAGAACCGAACATGCTCAGAGATGTGTATCATGTCCGTTGTATACTGTACGTCCCTGTCAGTTCATGTTTGTGTATCTTGTGCTAATTGGTTGCACCCCAATTACAGCAGCCGATTTAGAACAGAATTTTACATAATCATCCGACCGCCATTATCATTTTCCTGTCATGAGATTGCTGCTGCATAATGAGGCGAAAATTCTACTCGAAGTTTAACATGTTTTTGAAACACTTATTCTATCCTTTCATCATATTTCCTCTTATTGCTTCCTTCTCTATTTATCTCACGGTGCACAAAGCGATCGCGCTAAATCAAATTACCTTAATTTCACTGAAGAATCTCTCCCGGACGCTTAAATAAGAAAAAAAAAAGACAAAAGAAGATCGCATTCG
>NC_091552.1:4032719-4035219 GCF_042767895.1 Penaeus vannamei
TACTATGGCCCTAAAGACGGTTGCATAGTCGTAAGAAATACTATTAATGAATATATGCCATTAATAGCATAGTTATTCAATGGGATGGAACATCTATAAATAGTATGCTAACCCCATTTTGTAATAATAAAACTTGAAATGTATTACTGAACTCATTGGAACTGGTAGTCTCAGCTAACTATTGTTATACGGCCGGTTTGTTAAAATTGTGCGAGACCCAAAGACTATTCGTATACTTGACATGCAAAAATAGATAAATAAATGCATATTTATCAGTTTGGACATGCATATCTACCGGGAAAACAGATGGTTAAATGAGTATCTATCAGATATATAGACAGATATGCCTTTATTTCTGCATCTGTATTTTATGAAAATTCATTGGGTCGGGCCTGGCACAATTCTAACAAACCGGCCGATAATCACTAAATAGGGATCGTACATGCACATACACAGAGCAAGGGACCCTCTATATTGGTGGGAGTTAAGGCAAGGGGAGAGCAGCCATTAGCGCTTCACGGCGGCCGGGAAATCAACACTCTTCGCTCTAATATAAGGGAAATACAGCAGAACGGTTAAGGCCTCCAGGTGCTGTCACACTAGCACTTTTTTCCGCTAATTTTGTGACAATTTTCTGAATTTTTGACAATTTTTGAGCGAATTGTCGATTTTCCAGTCAGACGATAATGATCGTTTCCGTCTGAAAACCTTAGCGTCAACTTTTTCAGCCAAGCATAGTCAAATCAAGAGCTATATTCGAGAATGTTTGTATTTATGTTACATAAAATTGTCAAAAAACTTACGGAAAAAGTGCCAGTGTGACAGCACCTTAACTTAAGGCTCTTTTGAGAATCCGGCCCCCTGATCAACGAGTATTTGAGGCTTCGAATTCTCTCGTGAATCGGTTTCGCTGCGTGCGGTTCGGAGAGACTGGAATCGATTTCAATGGGCGATACGACGCCAGAATCTCGCGAGAAAAACGGTCTGACATTTTGATTCGGTTTATGTCGGGCTTTATGCGTCGGTTACGGGCTTAGTGTGGCTGCACCCTTATTGTCCTGGCGTTTCTTGGAACATCAACACCTCTAGAAACGGTGGTCATGTATTAAAGGATAATTACATACGTCTGTGTAAACGTTTTTATTTATTTACATATCTATTTTTATTTTTATTTTTTATTTTATTTTATTTATTATTATTATTATTTTTTTACTTGAACGAGTGAGCATTATGGTCTACCTCTTAAAGGTTTCTACTTGAAGTGTGATTATGGTTTTCTTAAGTCCAAAGAAGTATATTGAGTATGATACTTGGGATATGTTTTCCTTGCTTTCCTCAAGGCATGTGAACTGCTTTCTTGATGTTTGTGAGTGAGTGTGTGTGTGTGTGGAGGGGGGGGGGGTGCGTGTTTGTACCTGCGCATGTGTCTGTATATGAAGAAGGTTAGAGAGAATAATAATGATAATCAGAGAGAGAGAGAGAGAGAGAGAGATGGATGTCTCCTGTAGGTTTTATTGCCTTAACATCTGTTTACAATCTTATTACTATTTTATCAGTAGTGGAATAATTCTCTTTACATATTCTCATTTTTTCTTATATTCTCTCTCCACTCCCCCTCCTCTCCTTCTCTCTCCTTGCCTCTCTCTCTCTATCCTCTCCCCCTCCGCCTTTCTCTCTTCTTCTCTCTCCATCCCTCCCTTCTTCCCTCCCTCCCTCCTCCTCTCTCTCCATCCTTCCCTTCTTCCCTCCCTCCCTCCTCTCCATCCCTCCCTTCTTCCTTCCCTCTTCCTTCTCTCTCCATCTCTTCTCCCTCCCTACCTCCCTACCTCCTCTCTCACCCTCTATCCCTCTTCCTCTCTCTCCCTCCCTCTCTCCTCTCTCTCTCATCCCTCCCTCCCATCCTCCTCCCTCCATCCCTCCCTTTCCCTCCCTCCTCCTCCTCCATCCCTCCCCTTCTTCCCTCCCTCCTCCTCTCCTTTTTCCCTCCCTCCCTCCACCTCCTCTCTCTCCATCCCTCCTTTCTTCCCTCCCTCCTTCCTCCTCTCTCTCCATCCCTCCCTTTTTCCCTCCCTCCCTCCTCCTCCTTCTCTCCCTCCCTCCCTTCCCTCCCTCCTCCTCTATCTCCATCCCTCCCTCCCTCCTCCTCCCTTTTTCCCTCCTCTCTCCATCCCTCCCTTCCCTCCCTCCCCTCCTCGTTCCCAGTCCGCCAATATCAGCATCACACCTTTTTCCTTCCCTCCCTCCTCCTCTCTCTCCATCTCTCCCTCCCACTACCTATAACTTTTGCTTCCGTTACAACGATAATTTACGACGGGGACTTCCAGAGTATGAAAAGAGAAAAAAAAAGTCGATGTAAATGGGAAAATGGTCTTAACGGCGGCAGTCTGCGCTTGGCGGGGCGTCCCTGATCAGCTGATTTTTATATCGGGTTACTCTCTCTTTCTCTCTTTCGTTTATTCTCTTTTATCTGTCTCTCTTGTTCTCTCTTTCTTTGCTTTGC
>NC_091552.1:4042719-4045219 GCF_042767895.1 Penaeus vannamei
TAACGATAACTATACTAGTTGTAGTAGTAACAGTTGCAGTCCTTGGAACAATAGCTCTTTCATTAATAATAATACTAACGATAGTAGTTGTAGTAGCAGTAGTAATGATAGTAGGCTTAGTAGTTGTAGTAGTAGTAGAAGTAGTAATAGGAGCCTTAGTAGTCGTAGTAGTAGTAGTAGTAAAATCTGTATTAGTAGCAGCAGTAGTAATAATATTAATAGTAGTAGTAAAGGTAATAACAATCATACAAATATCAATAAATATAAAAATAATAATGATAACAACAATAACAATAGCAATAATCACAAACCAACAACGATCATAATAATAAACGAGAGAGCAAGAAGAAGAGAGAAAGTGCGAAAGACCCGAAAATCAAATCCAATCCGGTAGACCGCAAGTGCAATGATTCTTGAGCCAGTAAAGACATTACTTTCCGAAAGGTATTTTTAATGTGTTCCCGCAGCGAGGACGGAGGCCCGAAGAAACCCATTTACCTGAGGCCACAACCCGCTGTAATAAGGTTTCACCCTCCCATGAGAAGCTATGGACACCTTTTTTTCCCCTAATTTTTTCTCTCTTTTTCTCGCTCTCTCTCTCTCTCTCCTCCTTAAGAAAATCCAACCTGATTTTTTTTTCTTTTTCTCTCTCTCTCTCTCTCTCTTTCTCCTCCTTAAGAAAATCCAACCTGATTTTTTTTCTTTCTCTCTCTCTCTCTCTCCTCCTTAAGAAAATCCAACCTGATTTTTTTCTCTTTTTCTCGCTCTCTCTCTCTCTCTCTCTCTCTCCTCCTTAAGAAAATCCAACCTGATTTTTTTTTTCTCTTTTTCTCACTCTCTCTCTCTCTCCTCCTTAAGAAAATCCAATTTCTTGCACAAATGCAAAATCGTCGACGACCTGCGGAGATTTTGCTCGTAACTACCCACCCGACCCCGGGAGAAGCGAGCAATGTCGATAACGAGTATTTTTAAGGAGTTGGTGTTTACCTGGCGATGTGCACACCTGCCTGCGGGGGGGCTGCCTTCCAGCTGTTGGCAAGCATAGTCCCGAGAAATGCTGTTTTCGAGTTCTTGGGCAGAAAACTTCGAATTCGTTTTAGATCCGATCACGTCTCGCCATTTCATAAATCGCGGCGCCCACAGTGATTGATTTTGGGGTTGATATTCTCTCTTTTTTTTCCCTTTTTTTTGAAAATTTTTAGGTGGTCTCTTTTAAGTTCTTCGAGTGGTTTGACGTCTCGCGTATCAATAGGCTGGATTATCAAATAGAAATGTGTGTTTTGTGCTTTCATTGGTGAAGGCTTAAATAGATATATTGATAACCTTATCAGAATTGCCAATTAGGGAACTCCTTTCATTGTTCATTTCTCATGAATTAGTCTCGGTACAGATACCTACATTGCAACCGAACTCCCAGTTGTTTTTTTCTCTGAAGGCAAAAAAGTGCATAATTTTAACCCCGATAATACACGGATCAAATTATAAGGAAAGTATAACGACATAAATTTGTCTCACCTTCAGTGTTCCGAACGAAAGTTGAAGACAAAACACGATACTTTTTTGGCCATCCGTAGCCATGTGATAAAAACATTATTCCTCATTAGATTCTTTTTTTTTTTTTATGTTTGGGTCGGTCTCCTTTGTAGTGTCCGGTAAATGATTGGGCGCAGAATAAATATGCTTTACTGGTTTTGGATAATCCACTTTACAATCTGGTCTTGTGACGGTTACATCGCCGGAGAGATAGAGAGCTTTCGACAACAACTCTCCCTCTCGCTACATATGCAATAAAACTGCGGACAAGCGATCTCTGAAGCCATGAGGTTGGGTGACATTTAAAAAAAAATCTGGCGAACAATGGCAACGAGCCAAGAGCGATGCGATTTTGTTCTTGAAGGTCCGAAAGTAGGATCGTCCCCTGTGAGTAAGCTTTTTGTACTTTTTCCCCCCTTTTTTTCAAATAAGAGGAGAGTTTATAGTCTTGTAACTTTAGAGTGGGTATTTACTTTTCATTTTCGATGCAACACAGATAGCGGTCTCGGTGCTTTGGTATTTGCTGTTCTTCCTAACCAGTATATAATTTACCTCGCCAAGATAGTGGGGTCTGCCTGATGGCTTTAGTGCATATGTTGCAAGCGAGAACTAGCATGTTGCAAAGACGTTAGCACACGTCACACAGACACTGCAACGGGGTTCGGTGAGTAAACATCTCCTCTTTTGGGGAAAGAGATATGACATTTATTTTTTTTTCTCCGCGCAGAATTATGTGATTGTCTCAAAAAGGGTGCGAAGTAATTCTCCTCGGCCATAAACATGGTTTACCGCACTTAAATCGCGCGAGGGTGCCGCCCACACCACTTTCTTCCTTATTACTGGCTGCTTTGGCATGAAAATACTGCTCTACTTTTGTTGTTGTTGTTGTGAGTTGTTTACCTGTATGTGGGGTTATTTCCGGGCTCTGTTGTGGACGCTGCACACAAGCAAACTGTGAATGTCAATG
>NC_091552.1:4057719-4060219 GCF_042767895.1 Penaeus vannamei
CTGTACACGTGTATCTCTAAAGAGTATCAACGATAAATCTATTATTTTGTTCCATTTACTCTCCTCGTGTTTTTTTCTGTTGTTGTTGTTTTTATATTCTATTTATCTCTCTTAAAATAAGTTCTACATTTTACTTACTCTCCTCGTGTTTTTTTCTCTGTTGTTTTTTTCATTCTATTTCTCTTTCTTAAAATAAGTTCTGTATTTTGAAATCTACATTTTACGATGTCTACTCTTAAGACAAGCAATGAATTCATATGTTCAAGCCTGTATTCAGTGGGTTTATAATGCATACACAATGAGTTCGGGTTATGTACCTTAAACTTGCTGTGTTCGACTGGTACACACGGATGGGCCTCTGATTACTTCAATTTACGTTCGGTAGCTTACAAGGTGTAAAAGGTAAGCCTGGGCATGTTCAGTTTAAGTTCTGTGTGTTCATGTCGCGGATGATAAATGTTCAGTTTTCGATCGAAGATATGATGTTTTCTTGATCGCGTGGCTTGGAAGATACATGTGTTTTGCTTTTTTCGTTATTATTATTATTATTATTATTATTATTATTATTATTATCATTATCATTATTATTATTACTATTATTGTTATTATTATCATTATTATCATCATCATCATCATTATTATTATTATTATTATTATTATTATTATTATTATTGTTATCATTATTATTGTTATTGTCATTTATCATTATCATTATCATTGTTATTATCATTATTATTATCATTATTATCATTATCATTATCATTGTCATTATCATTATTATTACTATTATCATTACTATCATTATTATTATTATTATTATGATCATTATCATTATTACTATCATTATTATTATTATTATTATTATTATTATTATCATTATCATTTTTATTATTATCATTAGTATTATTATTAGTATTATCATTATTATTATTATTATTATTATTATTATTATTATTATTATTATTATTATTATCATTATCATTATTATTATTATTATTATTGTTATTATTATTATTATTATTATTATTATTATTATTATTATTATTATTATTATTATTATTATTATTATTATGAATATAATTTTTGTTATTATTGTTGTTGTTTCCGTTTTTATTGTTATTGTTACCATTATCATAAATTTTATTACAATTATTATTTGCAATATTATTATTACTACCATTATTATTATTATGATTATCATCATTACTATCAATATCGTTACTGTTATCGTTTTCAGTATTATCAGTTTTGTTACCACTGTTACTATCATAACCATCATCATAACTTTTTTTTTCATGATTATAATCTTTATAATCATTATCATTATTATCATTATCATTCTTGCTGTTGTGATTACTATTGTTTTTTATCATCATAATTATTGTTATCATAATCATTATGGATATTATATTACTATTTTTGATGTCATAATTATTATTACTATCAATATCATTATTTTCTATTGTCGCTTTGAGGGTAATGAGGATAATTCATCATCATTATCATAGAAATTATTATTATTATCATTATTATTATTATCATTATTATTATTATTATTATCATTATCATTATCATTATTATTATTACTATTAATTATCATTATTGTTATCATTATTAATTATCATGATAATAATAACAATGATAATAATAATAACAATAATAATAATAATGATGATGATAATAATAATGATTTTAATTGTAATTAATATGATTATTCGTTATTATTAATTATTTTTATTATTATTATTATCATTATTATTATTATTATCAATTATTATCGTTATCACCACTTTTCAGATTATTACTACTGTTGCTGTTTATGTTCTTCGTTTTTGTTGATTTTGCTGTACAATCGATAGATCGTTTATCTATTTTTTATCATTTATCTATTTCTTTTTATATTTTTTTATTTACTGATCATAGTTGGTTCTTGATCTTTTTTGCCTGATTTCTCTCTCTCTCTCTCTCTCTCTCTCTCTCTCACACACACAAACACACACACACATACACACACACACACACACACACACACACACACACACACACACACACACACACACACACACACACACACACACACACACACACACAACACACAAACGCACACACACACACAGATATATAAATATATATATATATATATATATATATATATATATATATATATATATATATATATATATATATATATATATATATATATATATATATATATATATATATATATATATATATATATATATATATATATATATATATATATATATATATAAGACACTATCTCTCACTCTACCCCCCTTCTCTCTCCCTCCCTCTCTCTCTCCTCTCTCTCTCTCTCTCTCTCTCTCTCTCTCTCTCTCTCTCTATCTCTCTCCCTCTCTCTCTCTCTCTCTCTCTCTCTCTCTCTCTCTCTCTCTCTCTCTCTCTCTCTCTCTCTCTCTCTCTCTCTCTCTCTCTCTCTCTCTCTCTCTCTCTCCCTCCTCCCTCCCTCCCTCTCTCT
>NC_091552.1:4065219-4067719 GCF_042767895.1 Penaeus vannamei
TCAAACTGTGCTTGCTCTTCAACAAGCTGTTCAAGTTCATCGGAAACCAATGCTTGCTCTTCGACAAGCTGTTCAAGTTCATCGGAAACCAATGCTTGCTCTTCAACAAGCTGTTCAAACTGTGCTTGCTCTTCGACAAGCTGTTCAAACTGTGCTTGCTATTCAACAAGCTGTTCAGGTTCATTGAAAACTCGTGCTTGCTCTTCGACAAGCTGTTCAAGTTCATCGGAAACCAATGCTTGCTCTTCGACAAGTTGTTCAAACTGTGCTTGCTCTTCAACAAGCTGTTCAGGTTCATTGAAAACTCGTGCTTGCTCTTCGACAAGCTGTTCAAGTTCATCGGAAACCAATGCTTGCTCTTCGACAAGTTGTTCAAACTGTGCTTGCTCTTCTTCAACAAGCTGTTCAAACTGTGCTTGCTCTTCAACAAGCTGTTCAGGTTCATTGAAAACTCGTGCTTGCTCTTCAACAAGTTGTTCAAACTGTGCTTGCTATTCAACAAGCTGTTCAGGTTCATTGAAAACTCGTGCTTGCTCTTCGACAAGCTGTTCAAGTTCATCGGAAACCAATGCTTGCTCTTCAACAAGTTGTTCAAACTGTGCTTGCTCTTCAACAAGCTGTTCAAACTGTGCTTGCTCTTCAACAAGCTGTTCAAACTGTGCTTGCTCTTCGACAAGCTGTTCAAACTGTGCTTGCTCTTCTTCAACAAGCTGTTCAAACTGTGCTTGCTCTTCAACAAGCTGTTCAAACTGTGCTTGCTCTTCTTCAACAAGCTGTTCAAACTGTGCTTGCTCTTCGACAAGCTGTTCAAACTGTGCTTGCTCTTCTTCAACAAGCTGTTCAAACTGTGCTTGCTCTTCTTCAACAAGCTGTTCAAACTGTGCTTGCTCTTCGACAAGCTGTTCAAACTGTGCTTGCTCTTCTTCAACAAGCTGTTCAAACTGTGCTTGCTCTTCGACAAGCTGTTCAAACTGTGCTTGCTCTTCTTCGACAAGCTGTTCAAACTGTGCTTGCTCTTCTTCGACAAGCTGTTCAAACTGTGCTTGCTCTTCTTCAACAAGCTGTTCAAACTGTGCTTGCTCTTCGACAAGCTGTTCAAACTGTGCTTGCTCTTCTTCAACAAGCTGTTCAAACTGTGCTTGCTCTTCGACAAGCTGTTCAAACTGTGCTTGCTCTTCGACAAACTCTTCAAGTTCATCGGAAACCAATGCTTGCTCTTCAACAAGTTGTTCAAACTGTGCTTGCTCTTCGACAAGCTGTTCAAACTGTGCTTGCTCTTCTTCAACAAGCTGTTCAAACTGTGCTTGCTCTTCGACAAGCTGTTCAAACTGTGCTTGCTCTTCTTCGACAAGCTGTTCAAACTGTGCTTGCTCTTCTTCAACAAGCTGTTCAAACTGTGCTTGCTCTTCGACAAGCTGTTCAAACTGTGCTTGCTCTTCGACAAGCTGTTCAAACTGTGCTTGCTCTTCTTCAACAAGCTGTTCAAACTGTGCTTGCTCTTCGACAAGCTGTTCAAACTGTGCTTGCTCTTCTTCAACAAGTTGTTCAAACTGTGCTTGCTCTTCTTCAAGCTGTTCAAACTGTGCTTGCTCTTCGACAAGCTGTTCAAACTGTGCTTGCTCTTCTTCAACAAGCTGTTCAAACTGTGCTTGCTCTTCGACAAGCTGTTCAAACTGTGCTTGCTCTTCTTCAACAAGTTGTTCAAACTGTGCTTGCTCTTCGACAAGCTGTTCAAACTGTGCTTGCTCTTCTTCAAGCTGTTCAAACTGTGCTTGCTCTTCGACAAGTTGTTCAAACTGTGCTTGCTCTTCTTCAACAAGCTGTTCAAACTGTGCTTGCTCTTCGACAAGCTGTTCAAGTTCATCGGAAACCAATGCTTGCTCTTCGACAAGTTGTTCAAACTGTGCTTGCTCTTCGACAAGCTGTTCAAACTGTGCTTGCTCTTCGACAAGCTGTTCAAACTGTGCTTGCTCTTCGACAAGCTGTTCAGGTTCATCGGAAATCAATGCTTGCCCTTCGACAAGCTGTTCAAACTGCTCAAGCTGTTCAGCTTGTTCAGGTTCATCGGGAACCGGTGCTTGCTCTTCGACAAGCTTTTCAGGTTCATCGGAAACCGGTGCCTGCTCTTCCACAGGCTGTTCGACAGGCTGTTCAGGTTCACCGGAAACTGGTGCTTGCTTCACGACAAAGCGTGCGGTACCTTTAGCCTCCCTGTTTATCTTGGGTACATCCGAAAAGACGCGTCTGCACATGATCACAACGACCAGCAAGATAACCAAAGGGAAAAGCTTGCTACAATAGACCTCTGACGTCATAATTATAAATAGTAAAAGTGCGAAAAGCTCATAAACTTTCTGATCAAGAGCGATGTAAATGGCAGAATCCGTACGAAAAGTTTTAACAATTTTCATTGATTTCTTTCCCTTTCCTTAAAACTTAGATACGAGAATACCCCCACATGTCCACTGGTTTGTAAATCGCGCCAAAAATGTCAACGGAA
>NC_091552.1:4075219-4085219 GCF_042767895.1 Penaeus vannamei
AACAAGGGGACCCGGGAAGTCGCCCTTGAGCCCGAGAAGGAGACCCGGGAAGTCGCCCTTGAGCCCAACAAGGGGACCCAGGGAGTCGCCCTTGAGTCCGAGAAGGAGACCCAGGGAGTCGCCCTTGAGTCCGAGAAGGAGACCCAGGGAGTCGCCCTTGGGACCGAGAAGGAGACCCAGGTAGTCGCCCTTGAGCTCGAGAAGGAGACCCAGGAAGTCGCCCTTGGGACAAGGAAGGAGACCCAGGGAGTCGCCCTTGAGCTCGAGAAGGAGACCCAGGGAGTCGCCCTTGGGACCGAGAAGGAGACCCAGAGAGTCGCCCTTGAGCCCGAGAAGGAGACCCAGGGAGTCGCCCTTGAGCCCTAGAAGGAGACCCGGGAAGTCGCCCTTGAGCCCTGGAAGGAGACCCGGGAAGTCTCCCTTGAGCCCAACAAGGGGACCCAGGGAGTCGCCCTTGAGCCCGAGAAGGAGACCCAGGGAGTCGCCCTTGAGCCCGAGAAGGAGACCCGGGAAGTCTCCCTTGAGCCCGAGAAGGAGACCCAGGGAGTCGCCCTTGGGACCAAGAAGGAGACCCGGGAAGTCGCCCTTGGGACCGAGAAGGAGACCCAGGAAGTCGCCCTTGAGCCCTAGAGGGAGACCCGGGAAGTCAGCCTTGAGCCCGAGAAGGAGACCCAGGGAGTCGCCCTTGAGCCCGAGAAGGAGACCCGGGAAGTCGCCCTTGAGCCCAAGAAGGAGACCCGGGAAGTCGCCCTTGAGCCCAAGAAGGAGACCCGGGAAGTCGCCCTTGAGCCCGAGAAGGAGACCCGGGAAGTCGCCCTTGAGCCCGAGAAGGAGACCCGGGAAGTCGCCCTTGAGCCCAAGAAGGAGACCCGGGAAGTCGCCCTTGAGCCCAAGAAGGAGACCCGGGAAGTCTCCCTTGAGCCCGAGAAGGAGACCCGGGAAGTCGCCCTTGAGCCCGAGAAGGAGACCCGGGAAGTCGCCCTTGAGCCCTAGAAGGAGACCCGGGAAGTCGCCCTTGAGCCCAACAAGGAGACCCGGGAAGTCGCCCTTGAGCCCAACAAGGGGACCCGGGAAGTCTCCCTTGAGCCCGAGAAGGAGACCCGGGAAGTCTCCCTTGAGCCCAAGAAGGGGACCCGGGAAGTCGCCCTTGAGCCCGAGAAGGAGACCCGGGAAGTCTCCCTTGAGCCCGAGAAGGAGACCCGGGAAGTCGCCCTTGAGCCCAAGAAGGAGACCCGGTCTCCCTTGAGCCCAACATGGAGACCCGGGAAGTCGCCTTGAGCCCAACAAGGGGACCCGGGAAGTCTCCCTTGAGCCCGAGAAGGAGACCCGGGAAGTCGCCCTTGAGCCCAACAAGGGGACCCGGGAAGTCGCCCTTGAGCCCAAGAAGGAGACCCGGGAAGTCGCCCTTGAGCCCAACAAGGGGACCCGGGAAGTCGCCCTTGAGCCCGAGAAGGAGACCCGGGAAGTCGCCCTTGAGCCCAACAAGGGGACCCAGGGAGTCGCCCTTGAGTCCGAGAAGGAGACCCAGGGAGTCGCCCTTGAGTCCGAGAAGGAGACCCAGGGAGTCGCCCTTGGGACCGAAAAGGAGACCCAGGAAGTCGCCCTTGGGACCGAGAAGGAGACCCAGGAAGTCGCCCTTGGGACCGAGAAGGAGACCCAGGTAGTCGCCCTTGAGCTCGAGAAGGAGACCCAGGAAGTCGCCCTTGGGACCGAGAAGGAGACCCGGGAAGTCTCCCTTGAGCCCGAGAAGGAGACCCGGGAAGTCGCCCTTGAGCCCAAGAAGGAGACCCGGGAAGTCTCCCTTGAGCCCGAGAAGGAGACCCGGGAAGTCGCCCTTGAGCCCGAGAAGGAGACCCAGGAAGTCGCCCTTGAGCCCGAGAAGGAGACCCAGGGAGTCGCCCTTGAGCCCGAGAAGGAGACCCAGGAAGTCGCCCTTGAGCCCGAGAAGGAGACCCGGGAAGTCGCCCTTGAGCCCGAGAAGGAGACCCGGGAAGTCGCCCTTGAGCCCGAGAAGGAGACCCGGGAAGTCGCCCTTGAGCCCGAGAAGGAGACCCGGGAAGTCGCCCTTGAGCCCGGGAAGGAGACCCAGAGAGTCGCCCTTGAGCCCGAGAAGGAGACCCGGGAAGTCGCCCTTGAGCCCGAGAAGGAGACCCAACAAGGGGACCCAGAGAGTCGCTCTTGAGCCCGAGAAGGAGACCCAGGGAGTCGCCCTTGAGCCCGAGAAGGAGACCCGGGAAGTCGCCCTTGAGCCCTAGAGGGAGACCCAGGGAGTCGCCCTTGAGCCCAACAAGGGGACCCGGGAAGTCACCCTAGAGCCCGAGAAGGAGACCTGGGAAGTCGCCCTTGAGCCCGACAAGGGGACCCGGGAAGTCGCCCTTGAGCCCGAGAAGAAGACCCGGGAAGTCGCCCTTGAGCCCAACAAGGGGACCCGGGAAGTCTCCCTTGAGCCCGAGAAGGAGACCCGGGGAGTCGCCCTTGGGACCGAGAAGGAGACCCAGGAAGTCGCCCTTGAGCCCAAGGAGACCCAGGGAGTCGCCCTTGGGACCGAGAAGGAGACCCAGGGAGTCACCCTTGAGCCCGAGAAGGAGATCCGGGGAGTCGCCCTTGGGACCGAGAAGGAGATCCGGGGAGTCGCCCTTGGGACCGAGAAGGAGATCCGGGGAGTCGCCCTTGAGCCCGAGAAGGAGATCCGGGGAGTCGCCCTTGGGACCGAGAAGGAGATCCGGGGAGTCGCCCTTGGGACCGAGAAGGAGACCAGGGAAGTCTCCCTTGAGCCCGAGAAGGAGACCCGGGAAGTCTCCCTTGAGCCCGAGAAGGAGACCCAAAGAGTCGCCCTTGAGCCCGAGAAGGAGACCCGGGTCGCCCTTGAGCCCAACAAGGAGACCCTTGAAGTCGCCCTTGAGCCCGAGAAGGAGACCCGGTCGCCCTTGAGCCCAACAAGGGGACCCGGGAAGTCTCCCTTGAGCCCGAGAAGGAGACCCAGAGAGTCGCCCTTGAGCCCGAGAAGGAGACCCGGGAAGTCGCCCTTGAGCCCGAGAAGGAGACCCGGGAAGTCGCCCTTGAGCCCAACAAGGGGACCCGGGAAGTCGCCCTTGAGCCCGAGAAGGAGACCCGGGAAGTCGCCCTTGAGCCCAACAAGGGGACCCGGGAAGTCTCCCTTGAGCCCGAGAAGGAGACCCGGGAAGTCGCCCTTGAGCCCAAGAAAGGAGACCCCAGGAAGTCAGCCTTGAGCCCGAGATGGAGACCCGGGACCGAGAAGGAGACCCAGGAAGTCGCCCTTGAGCCCAAGGAGACCCAGGGAGTCGCCCTTGGGACCGAGAAGGAGACCCAGGGAGTCACCCTTGAGCCCGAGAAGGAGACCCAGGGAGTCGCCCTTGGGACCGAGAAGGAGACCCGGGAAGTCGCCCTTGAGCCCAACAAGGGGACCCGGGAAGTCTCCCTTGAGCCCGAGAAGGAGACCCGGGAAGTCGCCCTTGAGCCCGAGAAGGAGACCCGGGAAGTCGCCCTTGAGCCCGAGAAGGAGACCCGGGAAGTCGCCCTTGAGCCCAACAAGGGGACCCGGGAAGTCTCCCTTGAGCCCGAGAAGGAGACCCAGAGAGTCGCCCTTGAGCCCGAGAAGGAGACCCGGGAAGTCGCCTTTGAGCCCGAGAAGGAGACCCGGGAAGTCGCCCTTGAGCCCAACAAGGGGACCCGGGAAGTCGCCCTTGAGCCCAAGGGGACCCGGGAAGTCTCCCTTGAGCCCGAGAAGGAGACCCGGGAAGTCGCCCTTGAGCCCAAGAAAGGAGACCCCAGGAAGTCGCCCTTGAGCCCAAGAAAGGAGACCCCAGGAAGTCAGCCTTGAGCCCGAGATGGAGACCCGGGACCGAGAAGGAGACCCAGGAAGTCGCCCTTGAGCCCAAGGAGACCCAGGGAGTCGCCTTTGGGACCGAGAAGGAGACCCAGGGAGTCACCCTTGAGCCCGAGAAGGAGACACAGGGAGTCGCCCTTGGGACCGAGAAGGAGACCCGGGAAGTCGCCCTTGAGCCCAACAAGGGGACCCGGGAAGTCTCCCTTGAGCCCGAGAAGGAGACCCGGGAAGTCGCCCTTGAGCCCGAGAAGGAGACCCGGGAAGTCGCCCTTGAGCCCGAGAAGGAGACCCGGGAAGTCGCCCTTGAGCCCAACAAGGGGACCCGGGAAGTCTCCCTTGGGCCCGAGAAGGAGACCCGGGAAGTCGCCCTTGAGCCCAACAAGGAGACCCGGGAAGTCTCCCTTGAGCCCGAGAAGGGGACCCGGGAAGTCTCCCTTGAGCCCGAGAAGGAGACCCAGGGAGTCGCCCTTGAGCCCAACAAGGGGACCCAGAGAGTCGCTCTTGAGCCCGAGAAGGAGACCCAAAGAGTAGCCCTTGAGCCCGAGAAGGAGACCCGGGAAATCGCCCTTGAGCCCTAGAGGGAGACCCAGGGAGTCGCCCTTGAGCCCAACAAGGGGACCCGGGAAGTCACCCTAGAGCCCGAGAAGGAGACCCAGGGAGTCGCCCTTGAGCCCAACAAGGGGACTCGGGAAGTCACCCTTGAGCCCGAGAAGGAGACCCGGGAAGTCGCCCTTGAGCCTAACAAGGGGACCCGGGAAGTCTCCCTTGAGCCCGAGAAGGAGACCCAGGGTGTCGCCCTTGAGCCCAACAAGGGGGCCCGAGAAGGAGACCCAGGGAGTCGCCCTTGAGCCCGAGAAGGAGACCCGGGAAGTCGCCCTTGAGCCCTAGAGGGAGACCCAGGGAGTCGCCCTTGGGACCGAGAAGGAGACCCTGGAAGTCGCCCTTGAGCCCTAGAGGGAGACCCAGGGAGTCGCCCTTGAGCCCAACAAGGGGACCCGGGAAGTCACCCTTGAGCCCGAGAAGGAGACCCAGAGAGTCGCCCTTGAGCCCGAGAAGGAGACCCGGGAAGTCGCCCTTGAGCCCGAGAAGGAGACCCGGGGAGTCGCCCTTGGGACCGAGAAGGAGACCCGGGAAGTCGCCCTTGAGCCCAACAAGGGGACCCGGGAAGTCTCCCTTGAGCCCGAGAAGGAGACCCAGAGAGTCCGCCCTTGGGACCGAGAAGGAGACCCGGGAAGTCGCCCTTGAGCCCAACAAGGGGACCCGGGAAGTCTCCCTTGAGCCCGAGAAGGAGACCCAGAGAGTCGCCCTTGAGCCCGAGAAGGAGACCCGGGAAGTCGCCCTTGAGCCCGAGAAGGAGACCCGGGAAGTCGCCCTTGAGCCCAACAAGGGGACCCGGGAAGTCTCCCTTGAGCCCGAGAAGGAGACCCGGGAAGTCGCCCTTGAGCCCAACAAGGGGACCCGGGAAGTCTCCCTTGAGCCCGAGAAGGAGACCCAGAGAGTCGCCCTTGAGCCCGAGAAGGAGACCCGGGAAGTCGCCCTTGAGCCCGAGAAGGAGACCCGGGAAGTCGCCCTTGAGCCCAACAAGGGGACCCGGGAAGTCGCCCTTGAGCCCAAGGGGACCCGGGAAGTCTCCCTTGAGCCCGAGAAGGAGACCCGGGAAGTCACCCTTGAGCCCAACAAGGGAACCCGGGAAGTCTCCCTTGAGCCCGAGAAGGAGACCCAGAGAGTCGCCCTTGAGCCCGAGAAGGAGACCCGGGAAGTCGCCCTTGAGCCCGAGAAGGGGACCGGGAAGTCGCCCTTGAGCCCGAGAAGGAGACCCGGGAAGTCGCCCTTGAGCCCGAGATGGAGACCCGGGACCGAGAAGGAGACCCAGGAAGTCGCCCTTGAGCCCAAGGAGACCCAGGGAGTCGCTCTTGGGACCGAGAAGGAGACCCAGGGAGTCACCCTTGAGCCCGAGAAGGAGACACAGGGAGTCGCCCTTGGGACCGAGAAGGAGACCCGGGAAGTCGTCCTTGAGCCCAACAAGGAGACCCGGGAAGTCGCCCTTGAGCCCGAGAAGGGGACCGGGAAGTCTCCCTTGAGCCCGAGAAGGAGACCCGGGAAGTCGCCCTTGAGCCCAACAAGGGGACCCGGGAAGTCTCCCTTGAGCCCGAGAAGGAGACCCGGGAAGTCGCCCTTGAGCCCGAGAAGGAGACCCGGGAAGTCGCCCTTGAGCCCAAGGGGACCCGGGAAGTCGCCCTTGAGCCCAAGGGGACCCGGGAAGTCGCCCTTGGGACCGAGAAGGAGACACAGGGAGTCGCCCTTGGGACCGAGAAGGAGACCCGGGAAGTCGCCCGTGAGCCCAACAAGGGGACCCGGGAAGTCTCCCTTGAGCCTGGGAAGGAGACCCAGAGAGTCGCCCTTGAGCCCGAGAAGGAGACCCGGGAAGTCGCCCTTGAGCCCGAGAAGGAGACCCGGGAAGTCGCCCTTGAGCCCAACAAGGGGACCCGGGAAGTCTCCCTTGAGCCCGAGAAGGGGACCCGGGAAGTCTCCCTTGAGCCCGAGAAGGAGACCCGGGAAGTCGCCCTTGAGCCCAACAAGGGGACCCGGGAAGTCTCCCTTGAGCCCGAGAAGGAGACCCAGAGAGTCGCCCTTGAGCCCGAGAAGGAGACCCGGGAAGTCGCCCTTGAGCCCGAGAAGGAGACCCGGGAAGTCGCCCTTGGGACCGAGAAGGAGACCCGGGAAGTCGCCCTTGGGACCGAGAAGGAGACCCAGGAAGTCGCCCTTGAGCCCAAGGAGACCCAGGAAGTCGCCCTTGAGCCCAAGGAGACCCAGGGAGTCGCCCTTGGGACCGAGAAGGAGACCCAGGGAGACACCCTTGAGCCCGAGAAGGAGACCCAGGGAGTCGCCCTTGGGACCGAGAAGGAGACCCTTGAAGTCGCCCTTGAGCCCGAGAAGGAGACCCGGGAAGTCTCCCTTGAGCCCGAGAAGGGGACCCGGGAAGTCTCCCTTGAGCCCGAGAAGGAGACCCGGGAAGTCGCCCTTGAGCCCAACAAGGGGACCCGGGAAGTCTCCCTTGAGCCCGAGAAGGAGACCCGGGAAGTCGCCCTTGAGCCCGAGAAGGAGACCCGGGAAGTCGCCCTTGAGCCCGAGAAGGAGACCCGGGAAGTCGCCCTTGAGCCCGAGAAGGAGACCCGGGAAGTCGCCCTTGAGCCCGAGAAGGAGACCCGGGAAGTCGCCCTTGAGCCCGAGAAGGAGACCCGGGAAGTCGCCCTTGAGCCCAACAAGGGGACCCGGGAAGTCGCCCTTGAGCCCGAGAAGGAGACCCGGGAAGTCGCCCTTGAGCCCGAGAAGGAGACCCGGGAAGTCGCCCTTGAGCCCAAGAAGGAGACCCGGGAAGTCGCCCTTGAGCCCGAGAAGGAGACCCAGGAAGTCGCCCTTGAGCCCGAGAAGGAGACCCAGGAAGTCGCCCTTGAGCCCGAGAAGGAGACCCGGGAAGTCGCCCTCGAGCCCGAGAAGGAGACCCATGAAATCGCCCTTGAGCCCGAGAAGGAGACCCATGAAGTCGCCCTTGAGCCTAAGAAGGACACCCGGGAAGTCGCCGCCCTTGAGCTCGAGAAGGAGCCCCAGGAAGTCGCCGCCCTTGAGCCCGAGAAGGAGCCCCAGGAAGTCGCCCAAGAGCCCGAGAAGGAGACCAGAAAGTCGCCCTTGAGCCCGAGAAGGAGACCAGAAAGTCGCCCATGAGCCCGAGAAGGAGACCCGGGAAGTCGCCGCCCTTGAGCCCGAGAAGGAGACCCGGGAAGTCGCCCTTGAGCCCGAGAAGGAGACCCGGGAAGTCGCCCTTGAGCCCGAGAAGGAGACCCGGGAATTCGCCCTTGAGCCCGAGAAGGAGACACAGGAAGTCGCCGTCCTTGAGCCCAAGAAGGAGATCCGGGAAGTCGCCGCCCTTGAGCCCGAGAAGGAGACCCGGGAAGTCGCCCTTGAGCCCGAGAAGGAGACACAGGAAGTCGCCGCCCTTGAGCCCGAGAAGGAGACCCGGGAAGTCGCCCTTGAGCCCGAGAAGGAGACCCGGGAAGTCGCCCTTGAGCCCGAGAAGGAGACCCGGGAAGTCGCCCTTGAGCCCGAGAAGGAGACCCGGGAAGTCGCCCTTGAGCCCGAGAAGGAGACCCGGGAAGTCGCCCTTGAGCCCGAGAAGGAGACCCGGGAAGTCGCCCTTGAGCCCGAGAAGGAGACCCAGGAAGTCGCCCTTGAGCCCGAGAAGGAGACCCGGGAAGTCGCCCAGGAGCCCGAGAAGGAGACCCGGGAAGTCGCCCTTGAGCCCGAGAAGGAGACCCGGGAAGTCGCCCAGGAGCCCGAGAAGGAGACCCGGGAAGTCGCCCAGGAGCCCGAGAAGGAGACCCGGGAAGTCGCCCAGGAGCCCGAGAAGGAGACCCGGGAAGTCGCCCAGGAGCCCGAGAAGGAGACCCGGGAAGTCGCCCTTGAGCCCGAGAAGGAGACCCGGGAAGTCGACCAGGAGCCCGAGAAGGAGACCCTGGAAGTCGCCCAGGAGCCCGAGAAGGAGACCCTGGAAGCCCGAGAAGGAGACCCGGGAAGTCGCCCAGGAGCCCGAGAAGGAGACCCGGGAAGTCGCCCAGGAGCCCGAGAAGGAGACCCGGGAAGTCGCCCAGGAGCCCGAGAAGGAGACCCGGGAAGTCGCCCTCGAGCCCGAGAAGGAGACCCGGGAAGTCGCCCTCGAGCCCGAGAAGGAGACCCGGGAAGTCGCCCTCGAGCCCGAGAAGGAGACCCGGGAAGTCGCCCTCGAGCCCGAGAAGGAGACCCGGGAAGTCGCCCTCGAGCCCGAGAAGGAGACCCGGGAAGTCGCCCTTGAGCCCGAGAAGGAGACCCGGGAAGTCGCCCAGGAGCCCGAGAAGGAGACCCGGGAAGTCGCCCTTGGGACCGAGAAGGAGACCCAGGGAGTCGCCCTTGAGCCCGAGAAGGAGACCCGGGAAGTCGCCCTTGAGCCCAAGAAGGAGACCCGGGAAGTCGCCCTTGAGCCCAAGAAGGAGACCCGGGAAGTCGCCCTTGAGCCCGAGAAGGAGACCCGGGAAGTCGCCCTTGAGCCCGAGAAGGAGACCCGGGAAGTCGCCCTTGAGCCCGAGAAGGAGACCCGGGAAGTCGCCCTTGAGCCCAAGAAGGAGACCCGGGAAGTCGCCCTTGAGCCCAAGAAGGAGACCCGGGAAGTCGCCCTTGAGCCCAAGAAGGAGACCCGGGAAGTCGCCCTTGAGCCCAAGAAGGAGACCCGGGAAGTCGCCCTTGAGCCCAAGAAGGAGACCCGGGAAGTCGCCCTTGAGCCCGAGAAGGAGACACAGGAAGTCGCCGCCCTTGAGCCCGAGAAGGAGACCCGGGAAGTCGCCCTTGAGCCCGAGAAGGAGACCCGGGAAGTCGCCCTTGAGCCCAAGAAGGAGACCCGGGAAGTCGCCCTTGAGCCCGAGAAGGAGACCCGGGAAGTCGCCCTTGAGCCCGAGAAGGAGACCCGGGAAGTCGCCCTTGAGCCCGAGAAGGAGACCCGGGAAGTCGCCCTTGAGCCCGAGAAGGAGACCCGGGAAGTCGCCCTCGAGCCCGAGAAGGAGACCCAGGAAATCGCCCTCGAGCCCGAGAAGGAGACCCGGGAAGTCGCCCTTGAGCCCGAGAAGGAGACCCGGGAAGTCGCCCTTGAGCCCGAGAAGGAGACCCGGGAAGTCGCCCTTGAGCCCGAGAAGGAGACCCGGGAAGTCGCCCAGGAGCCCGAGAAGGAGACCCGGGAAGTCGCCCAGGAGCCCGAGAAGGAGACCCGGGAAGTCGCCCAGGAGCCCGAGAAGGAGACCCGGGAAGTCGCCCAGGAGCCCGAGAAGGAGACCCGGGAAGTCGCCCAGGAGCCCGAGAAGGAGACCCGGGAAGTCGCCCTTGAGCCCGAGAAGGAGACCCGGGAAGTCGCCCTCGAGCCCGAGAAGGAGACCCAGGAAGTCGCCCAAGAGGCCGAGAAGGAGACCCATGAAATCGCCCTTGAGCCCGAGAAGGAGACCCGGGAAGTCGCCCTTGAGCCCAAGAAGGAGACCCGGGAAGTCGCCCTTGAGCCCGAGAAGGAGACCCGGGAAGTCGCCCTTGAGCCCAAGAAGGAGACCCGGGAAGTCGCCCTTGAGCCCGAGAAGGAGACCC
>NC_091552.1:4095219-4107719 GCF_042767895.1 Penaeus vannamei
GACACACAAATGTAAACACCGACACACAAATGTAAACACCGACACACAAATGTAAACACCGACACACAAATGTAAACACCGACACACAAATGTAAACACCGACACACAAATGTAAACACCGACACACAAATGTAAACACCGACACACAAATGTAAACACCGACACACAAATGTAAACACCGACACACAAATGTAAACACCGACACACAAATGTAAACACCGACACACAAATATAAACACCGACACACAATGTAAACACCGACACACAAATGTAAACACCGACACACAAATGTGAACACCGACACACAAATGTAAACACCGACACACAAATGTGAACACCGACACACAAATGTAAACACCGACACACAAATGTAAACACCGACACACAAATGTAAACACCGACACACAAATGTAAACACCGACACACAGATGTAAACACCGACACACAGATGTAAACACCGACACACAGATGTAAACACCGACACACAGATGTAAACACCGACACACAGATGTAAACACCGACACACAAATGTAAACCGACACACAAATGTAAACACCGACACACAATGTAAACACCGACACACAAATGTAAACACCGACACACAAATGTAAACACCGACACACAAATGTAAACAACGACACACAAATGTAAACAACGACACACAAATGTAAACACCGACACACAAATGTAAACAACGACACACAAATGTAAACACCGACACACAAATGTAAACACCGACACACAAATGTAAACACCGACACACAATGTAAACACCGACACACAAATGTAAACAACGACACACAAATGTAAACACCGACACACAAATGTAAACACCGACACACAAATGTAAACACCGACACACAATGTAAACACCGACACACAAATGTAAACACCGACACACAAATGTAAACAACGACACACAAATGTAAACAACGACACACAAATGTAAACACCGACACACAAATGTAAACACCGACACACAAATGTAAACACCGACACACAAATGTAAACACCGACACACAAATGTAAACACCGACACACAATGTAAACACCGACACACAAATGTAAACACCGACACACAAATGTAAACACCGACACACAAATGTAAACAACGACACACAAATGTAAACACCGACACACAAATGTAAACACCGACACACAAATGTAAACACCGACACACAAATGTAAACAACGACACACAAATGTAAACAACGACACACAAATGTAAACACCGACACACAAATGTAAACACCGACACACAAATGTAAACACCGACACACAAATGTAAACACCGACACACAAATGTAAACACCGACACACAAATGTAAACACCGACACACAAATGTAAACACCGACACACAAATGTAAACACCGACACACAAATGTAAACAACGACACACAAATGTAAACACCGACACACAAATGTAAACACCGACACACAAATGTAAACACCGACACACAAATGTAAACACCGACACACAAATGTAAACAACGACACACAAATGTAAACACCGACACACAAATGTAAACACCGACACACAAATGTAAACACCGACACACAAATGTAAACAACGACACACAAATGTAAACACCGACACACAAATGTAAACACCGACACACAATGTAAACACCGACACACAAATGTAAACAACGACACACAAATGTAAACACCGACACACAAATGTAAACACCGACACACAAATGTAAACACCGACACACAATGTAAACACCGACACACAAATGTAAACACCGACACACAAATGTAAACACCGACACACACATGTAAACACCGACACACAAATGTAAACAAACACCGACACACAATGTAAACACCGACACACAAATGTAAACACCAACACACAAATGTAAACACCGACACACAAATGTAAACACCGACACACAAATGTAAACACCGACACACAAATGTAAACACCGATATACAAACCTTTTAAGGCTTCTGAGACGTCCATCTAATTTCTTAACTAATCTTTTAATCGCCTTTGATGGGACTTTAAAGAAATGGATGCAGATCACATTTTCTATTCCATAAATTCTAATGTATTTAAGGCATCGACATGTGTGTATGTTCAGTCCGAAAAGAATTTAGAGAAATATCCGTTTCATTTTTATCATATCCCTGAAAGAAAGAAACAAATTTGCATAATGTAATATTATATCCCTGAAAAAAACAATTGCATAATGTAATATTATATCCCTGAAAAAAATGCATAATGTAATATTATATCTCTGAAAAAAATGCATAATGTAATATTATATCTCTGAAAAAAATGCATAATGTAATATTATATCCCTGAAAAAAAAATAAATAATGTAATATTATATCCCTGAAAAAATTGCATAATGTAATATTATATCCCTGAAAAAATTGCATAATGTAATATTATATCCCTGAAAAAAAATGCATAATGTAATATTATATCCCTGAAAAAAAAATAAATAATGTAATATTATATCTCTGAAAAAAATGCATAATGTAATATTATATCCCTGAAAAAAAATTGCATAATGTAATATTATATCCCTGAAAAAAAATGCATAATGTAATATTATCCTGAAAAAAATTGCATAATGTAATATTATATCCCTGAAAAAAATTGCATAATGTAATATTATATCCCTGAAAAAAATTGCATAATGTAATATTATATCCCTGAAAAAAATGCATAATGTAATATTATATCCCTGAAAAAAATTGCATAATGTAATATTATATCCCTGAAAAAAAAAATGCATAATGTAATATTATATCTCTGAAAAAATTGCATAATGTAATATTATATCTCTGAAAAAATTGCATAATGTAATATTATATCCCTGAAAAAATTGCATAATGTAATATTATATCCCTGAAAAAATTGCATAATGTAATATTATATCCCTGAAAAAAAAAATGCATAATGTAATATTATATCTCTGAAAAAATTGCATAATGTAATATTATATCTCTGAAAAAATTGCATAATGTAATATTATATCCCTGAAAAAAATTGCATAATGTAATATTATATCCCTGAAAAAAATTGCATAATGTAATATTATATCCCTGAAAAAAAAAGCATAATGTGATATTATATCCCTGAAAAAAAATTGCATAATGTAATATTATATCCCTGAAAAAAATGCATAATGTGATATTATATCCCTGAAAAAAATTGCATAATGTAATATTATATCCCTGAAAAAAATGCATAATGTGATATTATATCCCTGAAAAAAATTGCATAATGTAATATTATATCCCTGAAAAAAATTGCATAATGTGATATTATATCCCTGAAAAAAATTGCATAATGTAATATTATATCCCTGAAAAAAATTGCATAATGTAATATTATATCCCTGAAAAAAATTGCATAATGTAATATTATATCCCTGAAAAAAATTGCATAATGTAATATTATATCCCTGAAAAAAATTGCATAATGTAATATTATATCCCTTAAAAAAAAATTGCATAATGTAATATTATATCCCTGAAAAAAATTGCATAATGTAATATTATATCCCTGAAAAAAAAAATTGCATAATGTAATATTATATCCCTGAAAAAAATTGCATAATGTAATATTATATCCCTGAAAAAATTGCATAATGTTATATTATATCCCTGAAAAAAATTGCATAATGTAATATTATATCCCTGAAAAAAAAATTGCATAATGTAATATTATCCTGAAAAAAGATGCATAATGTAATATTATATCCCTGAAAAATTGCATAATGTAATATTATCCTGAAAAAAGATGCATAATGTAATATTATATCCCTGAAAAAAAATTGCATAATGTAATATTATATCCCTGAAAAAAAATTGCATAATGTAATATTATATCCCTGAAAAAAAAAATTGCATAATGTAATATTATCCTGAAAAAAAATTGCATAATGTAATATTATATCCCTGAAAAATTGCATAATGTAATATTATATCCCTGAAAAAAAATTGCATAATGTAATATTATATCCCTGAAAAAAAATGCATAATGTAATATTATATCCTTGAAAAAAATTGCATAATGTAATATTATATCCCTGAAAAAATTGCATAATGTAATATTATATCCCTGAAAAAAAATGCATAATGTAATATTATATCCCTGAAAAAAAAATTGCATAATGTAATATTATCCTGAAAAAAATTGCATAATGTAATATTATATCCCTGAAAAAAAAATTGCATAATGTAATATTATATCCCTGAAAAAAAATGCATAATGTAATATTATATCCCTGAAAAAAGATGCATAATGTAATATTATCCTGAAAAAAATTGCATAATGTAATATTATATCCCTAAAAAAAATGCATAATGTAATATTATATCTGAAAAAAAATTGCATAATGTAATATTATATCCCTGAAAAAAAATGCATAATGTAATATTATATCTCTGAAAAAAATTGTATAATGTAATATTATCCTGAAAAAAAATGCATAGTGTAATATTATCCTGAAAATAATTGCATAATGTAATATTATATCTCTGAAAAAAATTGCATAATGTAATATTATATCCCTGAAAAAAAATTGCATAATGTAATATTATATCCCTGAAAAAAATTGCATAATGTAATATTATATCCCTGAAAAAAATTGCATAATGTAATATTATATCCCTGAAAAAAAATTGCATAATGTAATATTATATCCCTGAAAAAAAATTGCATAATGTAATATTATATCCCTGAAAAAAAATTGCATAATGTAATATTATATCCCTGAAAAAAAATTGCATAATGTAATATTATATCCCTGAAAAAAAATGCATAATGTAATATTATATCCCTGAAAAAAATTGCATAATGTTATATTATATCCCTGAAAAAAATTGCATAATGTAATATTATATCCCTGAAAAAAAATTGCATAATGTAATATTATATCCCTGAAAAAAAATTGCATAATGTTATATTATATCCCTGAAAAAAAATGCATAATGTAATATTATATCCCTGAAAAAAATTGCATAATGTTATATTATATCCCTGAAAAAAAATTGCATAATGTTATATTATATCCCTGAAAAAAATTGCATAATGTAATATTATATCCCTGAAAAAAATGCCTAATGTAATATTATATCCCTGAAAGAAAAATTGCATAATGTAATATTATATCTCTGAAAAAATTGCATAATGTAATATTATATCCCTGAAAAAAAATTGCATAATGTAATATTATATCCCTAAAAAAAAATTGCATAATGTTATATTATATCCCTGAAAAAAAATTGCATAATGTAATATTATATCCCTGAAAAAAATTGCATAATGTAATATTATATCCCTGAAAAAAATTGCATAATGTAATATTATATCCCTGAAAAAAAAAGCATAATGTAATATTATATCCCTGAAAAAAAATTGCATTATGTAATATTATATCCCTGAAAAAAATTGCATAATGTAATATTATATCCCTGAAAAAAATTGCATAATGTGATATTATATCCCTGAAAAAAAATTGCATAATGTAATATTATATCCCTGAAAAAAAAATGCATAATGTTATATTATATCCCTGAAAAAATTGCATAATGTAATATTATATCCCTGAAAAAAAATTGCATAATGTAATATTATATCCCTGAAAAAAATTGCATAATGTAATATTATATCCCTGAAAAAAATTTCATAATGTAATATTATATCCCTGAAAAAAATTTCATAATGTAATATTATATCTGAAAAAAATTGCATAATGTAATATTATATCCCTGAAAAAAAATGCATAATGTAATATTATATCCCTAAAAAAAAATTGCATAATGTAATATTATATCCCTGAAAAAAAATGCATAATGTAATATTATATCCCTGAAAAAAATTGCATAATGTAATATTATATCTGAAAAAAATTGCATAATGTAATATTATATCCCTGAAAAAAAATGCATAATGTAATATTATATCCCTGAAAAAAATTGCATAATGTAATATTATATCTCTGAAAAAAATTGCATAATGTAATATTATATCTCTGAAAAAAATTGCATAATGTAATATTATATCCCTGAAAAAAATTGCATAATGTAATATTATATCCCTGAAAAAAATGCATAATGTAATATTATATCTCTGAAAAAAATTGCATAATGTAATATTATATCTCTGAAAAAAATTGCATAATGTAATATTATATCCCTGAAAAAAATGCATAATGTAATATTATATCCCTGAAAAAAATGCCTAATGTAATATTATATCCCTGAAAAAAAGCCTAATGTAATATTATATCCCTGAAAAAAATGCATAATGTAATATTATCCTGAAAAAAATTGCATAATGTAATATTATCCTGAAAAAAATTGCATAATGTAATATTATCCTGAAAAAAATTGCATAATGTAATATTATCCTGAAAAAAAATGCATAATGTAATATTATATCCCTGAAAAAAATTGCATAATGTAATATTATATCTCTGAAAAAAATTGCATAATGTAATATTATATCCCTGAAAAAAAAAGCATAATGTAATATTATATCCCTGAAAAAAAAGCATAATGTAATATTATATCTCTGAAAAAAATTGCATAATGTAATATTATATCCCTGAAAAAAATTGCATAATGTAATATTATATCCCTGAAAAAAATTGCATAATGTAATATTATATCCCTGAAAAAAATTGCATAATGTAATATTATATCCCTGAAAAAAATGCATAATGTAATATTATATCCCTGAAAAAAATGCCTAATGTAATATTATATCCCTGAAAAAAAGCCTAATGTAATATTATATCCCTGAAAAAAATGCATAATGTAATATTATCCTGAAAAAAATTGCATAATGTAATATTATCCTGAAAAAAATTGCATAATGTAATATTATCCTGAAAAAAATTGCATAATGTAATATTATCCTGAAAAAAAATGCATAATGTAATATTATATCTCTGAAAAAAAAAGCATAATGTAATATTATATCCCTGAAAAAAATTGCATAATGTAATATTATATCTCTGAAAAAAATTGCATAATGTAATATTATATCCCTGAAAAAAAAAAGCATAATGTAATATTATATCTCTGAAAAAAATTGCATAATGTAATATTATATCCCTGAAAAAAATTGCATAATGTAATATTATATCCCTGAAAAAAAATGCATAATGTAATATTATATCCCTGAAAACAATTGCATAATGTAATATTATATCTCTGAAAAAAATTGCATAATGTAATATTATATCCCTGAAAAAAAAAGCATAATGTAATATTATATCTCTGAAAAAAATTGCATAATGTAATATTATATCCCTGAAAAAAATTGCATAATGTAATATTATATCTCTGAAAAAAATTGCATAATGTAATATTATATCCCTGAAAAAAATTGCATAATGTAATATTATATCTCTGAAAAAAATTGCATAATGTAATATTATATCTCTGAAAAAAATTGCATAATGTAATATTATATCCCTGAAAAAAATGCATAATGTAATATTATATCCCTGAAAAAAATGCATAATGTTATATTATATCCTTGAAAAAAATTGCATAATGTAATATTATATCCCTGAAAAAAATTGCATAATGTAATATTATATCTCTGAAAAAAATTGCATAATGTAATATTATATCCCTGAAAAAAATTGCATAATGTAATATTATATCCCTGAAAAAAATTGCATAATGTAATATTATATCTCTGAAAAAAATTGCATAATGTAATATTATATCCCTGAAAAAAATTGCATAATGTAATATTATATCCCTGAAAAAAAATTGCATAATGTAATATTATCCTGAAAAAAATTGCATAATGTAATATTATATCCCTGAAAAAAATGCATAATGTAATATTATATCCCTGAAAAAAATGCATAATGTTATATTATATCCTTGAAAAAAATGCATAATGTAATATTATATCCCTGAAAAAAATTGCATAATGTAATATTATATCCCTGAAAAAAAATTGCATTATGTAATATTATATCCCTGAAAAAAATTGCATAATGTAATATTATATCCCTGAAAAAAATTGCATAATGTGATATTATATCCCTGAAAAAAATTGCATAATGTAATATTATATCCCTGAAAAAAATTGCATAATGTAATATTATATCCCTGAAAAAAAAATTAAATAATGTAGTATTATATCCCTGAAAAAAAATTGCATAATGTAATATTATATCTCTGAAAAAAAATTGCATAATGTAATATTATATCCCTGAAAAAAAAATGCATAATGTAATATTATATCCCTGAAAAAAAATTGCATAATGTAATATTATATCCCTGAAAAAAAAATGCATAATGTAATATTATATCCCTGAAAAAAAATTGCATAATGTAATATTATATCCCTGAAAAAAAAAATTGCATAATGTAATATTATATCCCTGAAAAAAAAAAATTGCATAATGTAATATTATATCCCTGAAAAAAAAAAATTGCATAATGTAATATTATATCCCTGAAAAAAAAAAAAATGTAATATTATATCCCTGAAAAAAAAAATTGCATAATGTAATATTATATCCCTGAAAAAATTTGCATAATGTAATATTATATCCTTGAAAAAAATTGCATAATGTAATATTATATCCCTGAAAAAAATGCCTAATGTAATATTATATCTCTGAAAAAATTGCATAATGTAATATTATATCTCTGAAAAAAATGCATAATGTAATATTATATCCCTGAAAAAAAATTGCATAATGTAATATTATGTCCCTGAAAAAAAAATGCATAATGTAATATTATATCTCTGAAAAAATTGCATAATGTAATATTATATCCCTGAAAAAAATTGCATAATGTAATATTATATCCCTGAAAAAAATGCCTAATGTAATATTATATCCCTGAAAAAAAATGCATAACGTAATATTATATCCCTGAAAAAAAATGCATAATGTAATATTATATCCCTGAAAAAAATTGCATAATGTAATATTATATCTCTGGAAAAAATTGCATAATGTAATATTATATCCCTGAAAAAAAATGCCTAATGTAATATTATATCCCTGAAAAAAAATGCCTAATGTAATATTATATCCCTGAAAAAAAATGCATAACGTAATATTATATCCCTGAAAAAAAATGCATAATGTAATATTATATCCCTGAAAAAAATTGCATAATGTAATATTATATCCCTGAAAAAAATTGCATAATGTAATATTATATTCCTGAAAAAAAATTGCATAATGTAATATTATATCTCTGAAAAAAATGCATAATGTAATATTATATCCCTGAAAAAAAATTGCATAATGTAATATTATATCCCTGAAAAAAAATGCATAATGTTATATTATATCCCTGAAAAAAATTGCATAATGTAATATTATATCCCTCAAAAAAATTGCATAATGTAATATCATATTCCTGAAAAAAAATTGCATAATGTAATATTATATCCCTGAAAAAAATTGCATAATGTAATATTATCCTGAAAAAAAATTGCATAATGTAATATTATATCTGAAAAAAATTGCATAATGTAATATTATATCTGAAAAAAATGCCTAATGTAATATTATATCCCTGAAAAAAAGCATAATGTAATATTATCCTGAAAAAAATGCATAATGTAATATTATATCCCTGAAAAAAATTGCATAATGTAATATTATCCTGAAAAAAAATGCATAATGTAATATTATATCTCTGAAAAAAAAAATGCATAATGTAATATTATATCTCTGAAAAAAAAATGCATAATGTAATATTATATCCCTGAAAAAAATTGCATAATGTAATATTATCCTGAAAAAAAATGCATAATGTAATATTATATCTCTGAAAAAAAAAATGCATAATGTAATATTATATCTCTGAAAAAAAAAAATGCATAATGTAATATTATATCCCTGAAAAAATTGCATAATGTAATATTATCCTGAAAAAAATTGCATAATGTAATATTATATCCCTGAAAAAAAAAAAAATGCATAATGTAATATTATATCCCTGAAAAAAAATTGCATAATGTAATATTATGTCCCTGAAAAAAAAATGCATAATGTAATATTATATCTCTGAAAAAATTGCATAATGTAATATTATATCCCTGAAAAAAATTGCATAATGTAATATTATATCCCTGAAAAAAAATGCCTAATGTAATATTATATCCCTGAAAAAAAATGCATAACGTAATATTATATCCCTGAAAAAAATTGCATAATGTAATATTATATCCCTGAAAAAAAATGCATAATGTAATATTATATCCCTGAAAAAAATTGCATAATGTAATATTATATCTCTGGAAAAAATTGCATAATGTAATATTATATCCCTGAAAAAAAATGCCTAATGTAATATTATATCCCTGAAAAAAAATGCCTAATGTAATATTATATCCCTGAAAAAAAATGCATAACGTAATATTATATCCCTGAAAAAAAATGCATAACGTAATATTATATCCCTGAAAAAAAATGCATAATGTAATATTATATCCCTGAAAAAAATTGCATAATGTAATATTATATCTCTGGAAAAAATTGCATAATGTAATATTATATCCCTGAAAAAAAATGCATAACGTAATATTATATCCCTGAAAAAAAATGCATAATGTAATATTATATCCCTGAAAAAAAATTGCATAATGTAATATTATATCCCTGAAAAAAATTGCATAATGTAATATTATATCTCTGGAAAAAAAAATTGCATAATGTAATATTATATCTCTGAAAAAAATGCCTAATGTAATATTATATCCCTGAAAAAAAATGCATAATGTAATATTATCCTGAAAAAAATTGCATAATGTAATATTATATCCCTGAAAAAAATTGCATAATGTAATATTATATCCCTGAAAAAAAATGCCTAATGTAATATTATATCCCTGAAAAAAATTGCATAATGTAATATTATATCTCTGAAAAAAAAATGCATAATGTAATATTATATCTCTGAAAAAAATTGCATAATGTAATATTATATCCCTGAAAAAAAAATGCCTAATATAATATTATATCTCTGAAAAAATTGCATAATGTAATATTATATCCCTGAAAAAAAATACATAATGTAATATTATATCTCTGAAAAAATTGCATAATGTAATATTATATCTCTGAAAAAAAGCATAATGTAATATTATCCTGAAAAAAAAAAATGCATAATGTAATATTATATCCCTGAAAAAAAATGCCTAATGTAATATTATCCTGAAAAAAAATGCATAATGTAATATTATATCTCTGAAAAAAATTGCATAATGTAATATTATATCCCTGAAAAAAAGCATAATGTAATATTATCCTGAAAAAAAAAAATGCATAATGTAATATTATATCCCTGAAAAAAAATGCCTAATGTAATATTATCCTGAAAAAAAAATGCATAATGTAATATTATATCTCTGAAAAAATTGCATAATGTAATATTATATCTCTGAAAAAAAGCATAATGTAATATTATCCTGAAAAAAAAAAATGCATAATGTAATATTATATCCCTGAAAAAAAATGCCTAATGTAATATTATATCCCTGAAAAAAAATGCCTAATGTAATATTATCCTGAAAAAAAATGCATAATGTAATATTATATCTCTGAAAAAAATTGCATAATGTAATATTATATCCCTGAAAAAATTGCATAATGTAATATTATATCCCTGAAAAAAAAATGCATAATGTAATATTAAATCCCTGAAAAAAATGCCTAATGTAATATTATATCCCTGAAAAAAATTGCATAATGTAATATTATATCCCTGAAAAAAAAATGCATAATGTAATATTAAATCCCTGAAAAAAATGCCTAATGTAATATTATATCCCTGAAAAAAAAATGCATAATGTAATATTATATCCCTGAAAAAAATTGCATAATGTAATATTATATCCCTGAAAAAAATTGCATAATGTAATATTATATCCCTGAAAAAAAAATTGTATAATGTAATATTATCCTGAAAAAAATTGCATAATGTAATATTATATCCCTGAAAAAAATTGCATAATGTTATATTATATCCCTGAAAAAAAATTGCATAATGTAATATTATATCCCTGAAAAAATTGCATAATGTAATATTATATCCCTGAAAAAAAAATGCATAATGTAATATTATATCCCTGAAAAAAAAAATGCATAATGTAATATTATATCCCTGAAAAAAAATGCATAATGTAATATTATATCCCTGAAAAAAATGCATAATGTAATATTATATCCCTGAAAAAAAATGCATAATGTAATATCATTTCTCTGAAAAAAATTGCATAATGTAATATTATATCCCTGAAAAAAATTGCATAATGTAATATTATATCCCTGAAAAAAATTTGCATAATGTAATTTCGAATATACGATAGCACATTGGCCCTAACCTTTGCTAATTACTTTAAGATTTATGATGATTAGCCAGTTCGTGTGATGAATCGTTCTGTAACATGGTGTATGTTATGGGAATGTTATTTTTCTGATTAAATATTAGCCTGTTCGTTCGGATATTCTCACAACCCTTTAGCTATTAAGAAATT
>NC_091552.1:4112719-4117285 GCF_042767895.1 Penaeus vannamei
GAGAGAGAGAGAGAGAGAGAGAGAGAGGAGAGAGGAAGAGGAGAGGAGAGGATAGAGGAGAGGAGAGGAGAGGAGAGGAAGAGGAGAGGAGAGAAGAGGAGAGGAGAGGAGAAGGAGAGGAAAGGAAGAGGAGAGAGAGGAGGAAAGGGAGAAAGAGGAGAGGAGAGGAGAGGAGAGGAGAGGAAGGGAGAGGAGAGTGAGAGGAGAGAAGGGAAGAGAAGAGAAGGGGAAGAGAATAGAAGGAAGGGAAGGGAAGGGGAGGGAAGGGAAGAGGAAGGGAAGGGGAAGGAAGGGAGGGAAGGGAGGGGAAGGAAGGAAGAGAAGAGAAGAGAAGAGAAGAGAGAGAGAGAGAGAGAGAGAGAGAGAGAGAGAGAGAGAGAGAGAGAGAGAGAGAGAGAGAGAGAGAGAAGAGGAGAGGAGAGAGAAGTAGAGAGGGAGTGAGAGAGAGAGAGAGAGAGGGGGGGGAGAGAAGAGAATAGGAGAGGGGAAGATGTACGGGCAGAAAGAGAATGGAAAAAAGAGAAGGAGGAAGTACGGGCAAAGGGAATGGAAAAAAGAGGAGGAAGGCACGGAGGAAAGGGAATGGAAGAGAGGTGTGAGAGGGTGGAGGTGATGAAGGAAAGGGAGAGAGGGAGGTGAGGTAAAGGGGAAGAAAAGGAAAGGAAACGACGAAAGGAGAAGGTGCAGGGGGAGGAGAGGGGGGTGGGGAGGGAGAAGAATCTAAAGGAGGGGCCTGGATGAGAGGGGAGGGGAGGAGGGGAGGGAGAAGAGGAGAGAGGAGGAGGGGGAGGGAGAAGAATCTAAAGGGAAGGGCCTGAGTGAGAGGGAGAGGGAGGGAAGGGAAGGGGGAGAGGGAGTAGAATCTAAAGGGAAGGACTGATAGAGAGGGAAGGAAGGGAAGGGAAGGGGAGGGGAGGGGGAGGGCAGAGGGAGAAGAGAGGAGGGTAGAGGAGGGGAGGGGGAAGAGGGAGAAGAATCTAAAGGGAGGGGCCTGATGAGAGGGGAAGGGAGAGGGAGGGGGGAGAGGGAGGGAGGAACTGCAGGTATCCTAGTCGTAGTTATCGCGCATCACAGTTACTGCTGCGGGCCGGGCGGTGAATACCTGATCACTCCAGGTAAGGCACGCGCACGTATCTACTCCTGGACTTGGCTGCGGTGTTGAGTAATGACGTCTCTCTCTTAGAACGACCCTCTATAGCTAACTGCTTAGAACGACCCTCATTAACTCCCTGCTTAGAACGAGAAATGATGTCTCTCTCTTAGAACGACCCTCAGTAGGTAACTGCTTAGAACGACCCTCAATAGCTAACTGCTTAGAACGACCCTCATTAACTCCCTGCTTAGAACGAGAAATGATGTCTCTCTCGTTTTCGCGAGGGAGAATATTGATAAGAACAGCTGCCTTGAACAACTGGTAATGGGGAATAGGTTGGTCAGGACGACCCTCAATGGGGAGTTACTGTGAACGACCCTCAGTAGCTAACTGCTTAGAACGGCCCTTAGTAACTACCTGCTTCGAACGATTGTCAATAGCCAACTGCTTAGAACGACCCTCAAAAACTAACTGCTTAGAACGACCCTCAATAGCTAACTGCTTAAAACGACCCTTAGTAACTCCCTGCTTAGAACTTCCCTCAAAAGCTAACTGCTCAGAACGACCCTCAGTGGATAACCAACAAGAACGACTCAATGGGTAGTTTATCAAAACGACTCCCAATGGGCAGTTGGGCATAACGAGACCCGTGGGTTGCTACTGATAAAACCCAGCTGCTGGACACGAGATCGAGACCCCACTGCTCTTGATCCCATTCGTAAGGGATCTTCTATGCGCTGTAAACATGACGGCACCAAAGATAACAACGAAAGATATAACAGGATATTGTTTGATTGGTGTAGTTTTTTCTTTCTTTCTTTCTTTCTTTTTTTCTTTTTTTGAATCTTTTTTTTTTTTTTTTTTTTTTTTTTAATCTTAAATCTGCGAAGACCTTAATGTGTGTTTTGAATCATCGCCGTGTGTATGTTTTGATATAAGAAAAAAAAGTAAAAAAAAAAAGAAAAAAAAGTAAAAAAAGAAATAAAAAAAGGTAAAAAAAGAAATTAAAAAAAAGTAAAAAAAGAAATAGAAAATAGAAATTGTGTGAAACTTATGCATAGAACATTCGGATATATAGAAACTCCACTCTGGGAAAGTACTGTTTGATTATTGTTAAGAATATTCTTTGACAATCAGGTCCGGCTTGCGTGTTAGCATCATAAGATAATCTATTTTAATTTCGTAATTCTTAATTTCAATTTTGTTGTCAATTAGACATTATCTTAATCATTATCATCTTTACTAAAAGGATATGTATGATTATGATAGTAACGATGATGCTATTGATGACATTGATGTTTATAAAACATAATGATGGTGGTGTTTATGAATACTTTACCATGAATGTTATTTATGATAATACCGATAATTATTATCTTTATTATTATCATATTATCATGAATATTACCACTTGTTCTTATCATATGGCAATCATCATACCACTATATAGTAGAAACATCGTGATTATTTTTTTTAACAAATGATTATTATTTAACTTACCATCATCATCATCATCACCATCAGGTATTGTCAAACTTATTATCATAATCATAATCTTCTTCCTCCTTCTCACCATTATCATCATTATTATTGTTGTTTTGGTGTTTATTTTTTTATCATTATCAATCATTGTAATATGCCTGGGAGGGTGTAGACGGACACGAATCTTCCTATCTTATCTCTTAACTTTCTTTATCTATCCTTTGTTATTTACTTTATTTCCTTTATTTTTTTTCCCTGAATATAAGACCATAAACGCAACGAAATTTCTATTCACTTTTGTTGATTTTATTTTTTATTTCTCTCTTTCTTCCCATCATTATTATCATTATTGTTATCGACATAATTGTGCTTATTACCATTATTATTGTTATCATTATCATTATTGTTATTACCACTATCCTTATCCTTCTTATTAGCAATACCATTACATACATACATATATATATATATATATATATATATATATATATATATATATATATGTGTGTGTGTGTGTGTGTGTGTGTGTGTGTGTGTGTGTGTATATATGTGTGTGTGTGTGTGTGTGTGTGTGTGTGTGTGTGTGTGTGTGTGTGTGTGTGTGTGTATGTGTGTGTGTGTGTGTGTGTGTGTGTGTGTGTGTGTGTGTGTGTGTGTGTGTGTGTGTGTGTGTGTGTGTGTGTGTGTGTGTGAGTGTGTGTGTGTGTGTGTGTGTGTGTTAGTTTCAGTGTGTGTACGCGCGCGCGTGTGTGCTATTTGTGTATACACTGCGACGCACGCCAAATCACCCTTTTTTGCGTCAAATCACCTCTTTATCCCACAGTGCTCTTCCTCCCATCTTTATCTACCTGTTTTTTTTTTTTCTTCTTCTTTTTATACTATTCTACCACGATGCCAACTTCCACTTTTCTTCAGACAGTATCTTCTTGACGGATGAGCCTTACTGCCTTGTATCATAGGTCACTTATTCCTGTACGACAGTCGTGGAGTCTCTGCTTTTACGTTGCCAGATGTTTAATGGTAGAAGTAATAGTGTCATGATCATTATCATTATCATCACCATCATCATCTTCATTGTTAGTGTTATTATTACTGTTATTATTCTTATCATTATCTTTATTATTATTATTACTTTTATCATAATTACTATCCTAAAGATAATGATGATGAAAATTATAATGATGATAATAGCAACACAAATGATGATGATTATTATGGTGATAACAGTGATGATAATGATATAAGTAACAATAATTATAACAATGATAGTAATAATGATAGTAATAACAGTTATAATGAAAATAATGATGATGATGATGATAATGGTCATTATCATTATCATTATCATCATCATCATCATCATCATCATCATAATAATAATAATAATAAAAATAATAATGATAATAATGATAATGATAATGACAATAATGAGAATGCTAATATAGATAATGACATTAATAATGATAGAAACAATAATGATAATGATAATAGTAATGAATAATGATGACGATAATAATAATAATGATAATAAAAGATAATAATGACAACAATGATGATAACAATGACATTTGCAATAATAGCGATAACAACAAGTATAAGATGACACGACTAATGATAATGATAATCATAGCAATCATGGCAATGATAATATTAACAATAATGGTAATAGGAACAGTGCTGCTACTATCAGAGCTAATGATAATGATAAAATTTTTATCATGATAATAATGATAATATGTTTATAATGAGAATTATTTTACAATGGTAATGATAAAGTATTTCTATTGATAATAATGATCAAATGCTTATAATAATAATAGCGATAATGATGATGACAATGACAATGACGATAATAATAACAATATCAATATTAGCAATCACAGATATTTTCATTATAACTGCTACTATTACTATTGCCATTATCATTACCATCATCATCTTGCTATAATGAAACTATCAATGAATTATCAATGATTTTCTGTTCTGAAAGC
>NC_091552.1:4122785-4127785 GCF_042767895.1 Penaeus vannamei
GAAAGAGGGGAAGAGAGAGGAAGAGAGAGAAGAGAGAGAAGAGAGAGAAAGAGAGAGAGAGAGAGAGAGAGAGAGAGAGAGAGAGAGAGAGAGAGAGAGAGAGAGAGAGAGAGAGAGAGAGAGAGAGAGAGAGAGAGAGAGCTAGTCAATTTTCAGAAAAGGGAGGGAGGAGGGGAGGATAGAATTGTAAGGGAGAAGGAGGAGATAGAAGGAAGAGAAGGGAAAGACCTGGTATGGGAAAGGGAACATAAGAGGAAGAGAAGAGAATAAGAGGGCGTACGGGGGAAAGGGAATGGAAAAAAAAAGAGGAGGAAGTACGGAGGAAAGGGAATGGAAGAGAGGGGGAGAGGATGGAGGTGATGAAGGAAAGGGAGAGAGGGAGGTGAGGTAAAGGGGAAGAAAAGGAAGAAACGACGAAAGGAGAAGGCAGGACGAGGAGAGGGGGGAGGAGAAGAACCCTAAAGGAGAAGGGCCTGATGGAGAGGGAGGGTAGGAGGAGGGAGGGAGGAGGGAGGGGGAGGGGGAGGGAGAAGAATCTAAGGGAGGGGCCCCGATGAGGAGGGAAGGGAGAAGAGGGGGAGAGGGAGAAGAATCTAAGGGAGAGGGGCCTGATGAGGAGGGGAGGGTAGAGGAGGGAGAGGAGGGAGAGGAGGGGGAGGGGAGGAGGTACAGGAGGGGGAGAAGAAGGAGAGGAGAGGGGGAGGGAGAGGGAGGGAGGGGGAGGAAGAATCTAAAGGGAGAGGGCCTGATGAGAGGGAGGGAGGGCTAGGGGAGGGGGAGGGGGGAGAGGGAGAAGAATCTAAGGGAGGGGCCTGATGGGAGGGGAAGGGAGAGGGATGGGAGGGGGAGGGAGAAGAACCTAAAGGGGGAGGGGCCTGATGAGAGAGGGAGGGGGAGGGGAGGTGGGCAGGGGGAAGGGGAGAGGGAGAAGAATCTAAGGGAGGGGCCTGATGAGAGGGAGGGGTAGAGGAGGGGAGAGGGAGGGGAGGGAGGGAGAGGAGGGGGAAGGGGGAGAGGGAGAAGAATCTAAAGGGAGGGGCCTGATGAGAGGGAGGGGAGGAGAGAGGGGGAGTAGAATCTAAAGGGAGGAGCCTGATGATAGGGAAGGGTAGAGGAGAGGAGAGGAGAGAGGGAGGGGGAAGAGGGAGAAGAATCTAAAGGGAGGGGCCTGATGAGAGGGGAAGGGAGAGGGAGGGGGGAGAGGGAGGGAGGAACTGCAGGTATCCTAGTCGTAGTTATCGCGCATCACAGTTACTGCTGCGGGCCGGGCGGTGAATACCTGATCACTCCAGGTAAGGCACGCGCACGTATCTACTCCTGGACTTGGCTGCGGTCTTGAGAAATGACGTCTCTCTCTCTTAGAACGACCCTCAGTAGCTAACTGCTTAGAACGACCCTCATTAACTCCCTGCTTAGAACGAGAAATGATTTCTCTCTCTTCGAACGACCCTCTATAGCTGACTGCCTAGAACGACCCTCATCAACTCCCTGCTTAGAACGAGAAATTATGTCTCTCTCTTAGAACGACCCTCAATAGCTAATTGTTTAGAACGACCGTCAATAGCTAACTGCTTAGAACGACCCTCATTAACTCCCTGCTTAGAACGAGAAATGATGTCTCTCTCGTTTTCGCGACGGAGAATTTTGATAAGAGCAGCTGCCTTAAACAACTGGTAATGGGGAATAGGTTGGTTAGGACGACCCTCAATGGGGAGTTACTGAGAACGACCCTCAGTAGCTAACTGCTTAGAACGGCCCTTAGTAACTACCTGCTTCGAACGATTGTCAATAGCCAACTGCTTAGAACGACCCTCAAAAACTCCCTGCCTAGAACGACCTTCAATAGCTAACTGCTTAGAACGACCCTCAAAAACTCCCTGCTTAGAACGACCCTCAACAGCTAACTGCTTAGAACGACCCTCAATAACTAACTGCTTAGAACGACCCTCAATAGATAACCGAAAAGAACGACCCTCAATAGCTAACTGCTTAGAACGACCCTCATTAACTCCCTGCTTAGAACGACCCTCAGTAGATAACCGACAAGAACGACTCAATGGGTAGTTTATCAAAACGACTCCCAATGGGCAGTTGGGCATAACGAGACCCGTGGGTTGTTATTGATAAAACCCAGCTGCTGGACACGAGATCGAGACCCCAATGCTCTTGATCCTATTCGTAAGGGATCTTTTATGCGCTGTAAACATGACGGAACCAAAGATAACAACGAAAGATAAAACAGGATAGTGTTTGATTGGTGTAGTTTTTTCTTTCTTTCTTTCTTTCTTTTTCTTTTTTTTATTTTTTTTATTTCTTTCTTTTTTTTCTTTTTTTTTTAATCTTAAATTTGCGAAGACCTTAATGTGTGTTTTGAATCATCGCCGTGTGTATATTTTGATATAAGAAAAAAAGTAAAAAAAAAGAAATTAAAAAAGTAAAAAAAAAAAAGAAATAAAAAATAAAAAAAAAGAAATAAAAAAAGTAAAAAAAAAAAAATAATAATAAAAAAGTAAAAAAAAAAAAGAAATAGAAAATAGAAATTGTGTGAAAGTTATGCATAAAACATTCGGATATATAGAATCTCCACTCTGGGAAAGTACTTTTTGATTATTGTTAAGAATATTCTTTGACAATTAGATCCGGTTTGCGTGTTAGCATCATAAGATAATCTATTTTAATTTCGTAATTCTTAATTTCAATTTTGTTGTCAATTAGACTCTCAAGATGTAATCGGCATTATCTTAATCATTATCATCTTTACTAAAAGGATATGCATGATTATGATAGTAACGATGATGCTATTGATGACATTGATGTTTATAAAACATAATGATGGTGGTGTTTATGAATACTTTACCATGAATGTTATTTATGATGATGCCGATAATGATTATCTTTATTTTTATCATATCATCATGAATATTACCGCACTTATTATCATATCGCAATCAACATACCACTATATAGTAGAAACATGATTTTTTTTTTTAACAAATAATTATTATTTAACTTATCAGCATCATCATCAGGTATTGTTAAACTTATTATCATAGTCATAATCTTCTTCCTCCTTCTCACCATTATCATCATTATTATTGTTGTTTTGGTGTTTATTTTTTTATCATTATCAATCATTGTACTATGCCTGGGTGGGTGTAGACGGACACGAATCATCCTATCTTATCTCTTAACTTTCTTCTCTATCCTTTGCTATTTACTTTATTTCCTTTATTTTCTTTTTCCTGAACGTAAGACCATAAACGCAACGAAATTTCTAATCACTTTTATTGATTTTCTCTCAGTTTCATTTCTCTCTTTCTTCTCATCATTATTATCATTATTGTTATCGACATAATTGTTATTACCATTATTATTGTTATCATTATCATTATTGTTATTACCACTATCCTTATCCTTCTTATTAGCAATATCATTACATACATACATACATATATTTATATATATATATAAATATATATATATATATATATATATATATATATATATATATATATATATAAATATTTATATACATATATATGTGTGTGTGTGTGTGTGTGTGTGTGTGTGTGTGTGTGTGTGTGTGTGTGTGTGTGTGTGTGTGTGTGTGTGTGTATGCGTGTGTGTGTGTGTGTGTGCGCGCGCGCGTGTGTGCTATTAGCGTATACACTGCGACGCACGTCAAATCACCTCTTTATCCCCCAGTGCTCTTTTTCCCATCTTTATCTACCTGTTTTTTTGTTCTTCTTTTTATATCATTTTACCACGATGCCAACTTCCACTTTTCTTCAGACAGTATCTTCTTGACGGATGAGCCTTACTGCCTTGTATCGTAGGTCACTTATTCCTGTGCGACAGTCGTGGAGTCTCTGCTTTTTGAAGATGATGATGATGATAATGGTCATTAGAATCATCATCATAATAATAATGTTCATAATAATAATAATGAAAATGATAATGGCAATAATGAGAATAATGCTGATACAGATAACGACATTAATAATGATAGAAACAATAGTGATAATGATATTAGTAATGAATAATGATGACGATGATGATAATAATAATGATAATAAAAGATAATAATGACAACAATGATGATAACAACAAGTATAAGATGACACGACCAATGATAATGATAATTATAACAATCATGGAAATGATAATATTAACAATGATAATGATAATAGTAACAGTGCTGCTAATAGCAGAGCTAATAATAATGATATGATTTTTATCATGATAATAATGATAATACATCTATAATGATAATTATTTTACAATGGTAATGATAAAACATTTCTGTTGATAATGATAATCAAATGCTTATAATAATAATTGCGATAATGATGATGACATTGACAATAATAATAACAATATCAATATTAGTAATCACAGATATTTTCATTATAACTGCTACTATTACTATTATCATTATCATTACCATCATCATCTTGCTATAATGAAACTATCAATATATTATCAATGAATTTCTGTTCTGAAAGCAATCGGCAGTACTGCTATTGATTCTCTTAATCATATATATCAATCAATTTAATCGATATTATGGTCATTATCAAGATTATAAACATTAATGCAAATATCACTATCATTCTCGCGCTCTACGTTTCCATTACGATTGTCAACATTATAGTCCTTTCTCATCATTAATCATTTTCTCGATTAACACCAATCATTACATCCAATCAGCTGTCTTCAAGTACTGATCAAATCATAAGGCATGATTGTAAAGTGCCAAGTCATGCTGCCAACCTGTTTAACGAACAAGAATTCATTCTGTGGAACATCCCGGTCTTACTCTCTTGCTCTCGTTCTGTCTATGTTTCTCTCTTTCTTCCTCTCTCTCTCTGTTTTTCTCTCTCTCTCTGTCTGTCTCTGTCTCTGTCTCTGTCTCTGTCTCTCTCGTCCCCTCTCTCTCTCTCTCTCTCTCTCTCTCTCTCTCTCTCTCTCTCTCTCTCTCTCTCTCTCTCTCTCTCTCT
>NC_091552.1:4130285-4147785 GCF_042767895.1 Penaeus vannamei
CGCGTGACCTCGTCCCACGATGACCTCCCCCCCCTCCTCCCCCCCCCGATCGTGACCCCGGCCGCCGTAATATTCCCTGTGCTGAGTTATAGGACACAAGGAGACGGCGCAGGAGGCAGGTTCTCAGAGGCACCGGACGCCCGTGTTCGAGCCCAATGGAGGTCCTGCACTTGATCTCGATTTATTTTTTTTATTATCATTATTATTATTATTTGTTTTTTTAATTTCTAATATTTACTATTGTTATTTTATTCTATCATTATTATTATTATTATTTATTCATTTTTATTTCTATTTTTACTATTGTTATTCTATTCTATCATTATTATTTTTTTTTTGGGGGGGAGGGGGGATGAAAAAAGAGAAAGAGAGAGAGAGATAGATAGAGAGAGGGGCAGACAGAGAGAGAGAAAGAGAGGAAGAGAGAGAGAGAGAGGACGAGAGATAGAGATAGAGAGAGAGAGACAGAGAAAGAGACAGACAGAGGCAGAGACAGAGGCAGAGAAAGAAAGAGAGAGAGACAGACGGACAGAGAGAGAAAGAAACAGAGAGAGAGAGAGAAAGAAAGAGAGAAACAGAGACAGAGACAAAGAGAGGCAAACCAAACAAACAATCAACGAGAGAGGTACACCCATAACATTTTTAAGGAACCTCCCCCCCCCCCACACACACCTCCTCCTCGATGTGGCTGAAGGGCGAGTCAATTTCCGCCGAAGTCGAACATATAACGGCAATATTTTTCTTTTTACTTTTTTTTTTTTTTTTACTTTTTTTTTCTTTTTTCTTCGTGATTATTCCATTTTGAGACGTGCCTTCCCTTTTGCGGACGAAAGAATGGTCTAATTGGATGCCTGCGGACCACCGATGAGGGGGAACAGCTACCTAGCCTTATTATGCTTTATAGTAAGAATGATAATACGAATATATTTAGAGAGAGAGAGAGAGAGAGAGAGAGAGAGAGGGAGGGAGGAGGGAGGGAGGGAGGGAGGGAGGAGAGAGAGAGAGAGAGAGAGAGAGAGAGAGAGAGAGAGAGAGAGAGAGAGAGGAGGAGGAGGGAGGGAGAGAGAGAAGAGAAAGAGAGAGAGAGAGAGAGGGAGGGGGAGGGGATTGAGAGAGAGAAGGAGGAGGGAGGGAGGGAGGGAGGGAGGAGAGAGAGAGAGAGGAGAGGAGGGAGGAGAGAGAGAGAGGAGGGGAGGGAGGAGAGAGAGAGAGAGGAGGGGAGGGAGAGAGAGGGAGGGAGGAGGAGAGAGAGAGAGAGAGAGACAGAGACAGAGACAGAGAGAGAGAGAGAGAGAGAGAGAGAGAGAGAGAGAGGGAGAGAGAGAGAGAGAGAGAGAGAGAGAGAGAGAGAGAGAGAAAAGGAAAAAATACTTTTTTTTCTTTTTTTTTAAATCCATCTTGGTTATAACTCACATGGACTTACTTACCTAAGCTATTCAGCATTTTACAAGTTATAACATCGCAGTTACAACACCACACGCAATCCAAGGTTACACTGCATGGCGTTAGATAAATGAATTGATCTCATTACCGTCTAATACAAGACTCTATTATTCATCAAAGACAACTTATAGAATACAATGATATCTTAGGAACTTCTCTTTTTTGATATATTGCTATCATAAATTAATTCCGCTGTCACAAGATGTGTAAAAGAGGTTATGAATCATTTAAATAAAAATCACAGACTTGCTGGTGGTGCAGAGGCGGGAGGGAAAAAAATAGATTATACGAACAGAGGAAATGAGAGAGAGAGGAGGGATAGAGAGAGAGAGGGATGGATGGATGGATGGAGGGAGGGAGGGAGGGAGGGAGGGAGGGAGGGAGGGAGGGAGGGAGGGAGGGAGAGAGGGAGAGAGAGAGAGAGAGAGAGAGAGAGAGAGAGAGAGAGAGAGAGAGAGAGAGAGAGAGAGAGAGAGAGAGAGAGAGAGAGAGAGAGGGAGAGAGAGATAGAGGAGAAAGAGAGAGGGAGGGAGGAAGGGAGGGGAGGGAGGGAAAGAGGGAGGGAGGGAAAGAGGGAGGGAGGGAAAGAGGGAGGGAGGGAAGGAAGGAAGGAAGGAAGGAAGGAAGGAAGGAAGGAAGGAAGGAAGGAAGGAAGGAAGGGAGGGAGGGAGGGAGGGAGGGCAGGAGGGTGGAGGGAGGGAGGAAGGGAAGGAGGGAGGGAGGGAGGGAGGGGGGAGAGAGAAAGAGAGAAAGACAGACAGAGAGAGAGAGAGAGAGAGAGAGAGAGAGAGAGAGAGAGAGAGACAGAGAGAGAGAGAGAGAGAGAGAGAGAGAGAGAGAGAGAGAGAGAGAGAGGGAGAGAGAGAGAGAGAGAGAGAGAGAGAGAGAGAGAGAGAGAGAGAGAGAGAGAGAGAGAGAGAGAGAGAGAGAGAGAGAGAGAGAGAGAGATGAAAATAGAGACAAAGAAGTTAAAGAAAAAAAGAAGAGACAAAATTATAAATACAACACACACACAAACAGACAACGAGAGAGAGAGAGAGAGAGAGAGAGAGAGAGAGAGAGAGAGAGAGAGAGAGAGAGAGAGAGAGAGAGAGAGAGAGAGAGAGAGACAGGGAGAAAGAGAAAACAATACGACCAACGTATGAAAGGACAAAGAACAGACACAATGCAAAGAACGCAAAATACACACACAAAAAAGAATATCAAAATGGATATCAAAGAAATAGCAAAAGGAAATGCGTCACTAAATTATAAACTAGATTCTCACGATTCAATCTGTCGGTTCGTCCAGGTCACGTGATGGCTTTCCTAGCGCCATCTATTGAGCGGTCAAGTCAAGTCTGTCGAATTTCTCAGGCTTTCCTCTCTCTGCCTTTTCGTTATTATTATTATTTTTTTTTACTTCTTCTTCTTCGTCATTATTCATTTCTTTTTCCACCCACTATTCTCCCTTCCTCGTTCTCTCCTTCGTTCGCTTTCCCTCCCTTCTACTCTTTTGTATTCATTTCGTCCTTCTTTCATCTACTTTCGCTCCAACTCTCGTCTTTTTCTCTTCTTCTTGGTACGTTTCTTCCCTTTTTTTTTTTTTTTTTTTTTTTAGTCTCTCCTCCTCTCTTCTCCCCTACCTCCAAAACCCCCTTCCTCCTCTCTCTTCCCCACACCTCCCTACCCTCAAACTGCCCTTCCTTCCTTCCCTCCAAACCGCCCTTCGCCATTTCGCCCTCCATCCCCTCCCTTCCCCCATCCCCCTCCCTCCCTTCTCCCCCTTTCCCCTTCTGTCCTTCCACCTCCCTTCCCTCCCTCCTTTCCCCCTCCGCTCTTCAACCTCCCTTCCTCCCTTCCCTCCAAACCACCCTTCCCCTCCCCCCTCTTTCCCCTCCACAATTCAACCTCCCTTCCTCCCATCCCCCCACCCCTTCCTTCTGCCATCACGACTTCTACAAATAACGCCGCCATCTTTGATATTTTTCCCCGACTTGCCAAAGAGCCCTCTACTCATTTCCTTTAGCCCTTTACGTTCTTATTTAAATATTCGCTTGTTTGACTTTGTTATATATATATATATATATATATATATATATATATGTTATATATATATATATATGTTATATATATATATATATATATATATATATATATATATATATATATATATATATATATATATATATATTTATTTAAACTCGTTCCCTATTTCAATTCATTTGCTTACAAACAATCGAATCGCTTTGGTTTTGGCAATTTCTTTTCTTCACAGAGCGCTTTCCTCAGTATACTAATAGGGGCCGACTGAGGACTGTCCGCTGCGGATCTTCGTAAAGGTCGGTTCGTCTTTTCCTATAATATACTTTACTCACGATATCATCACTATAAATATTACTGTTATTATCGTTATTATCATTCCCATTATTATCATCATTATTATTATTATTATTATTATTATCATTATTATTATCATTATTATTATTATCATTATCATTATTATTATTATTATTATTATTATTTATTTTCATTATTCTTACAGTTATTATCCTTATCATCATACAGTTATTATCATTATCATCATATTTATTATCATTATCATCATTCTTATTACTATCATCATTAGTAGTAGTAAGACTATTAGTAGTATCACTATCATCATTATCATTATCATCATTATTATTTTTGTAATTGTTTTTATTGTTATTATCAATGTCATCAGCATCATAACTATCATTATTGTCATCAGTGATATCATTATAGTTATTACTATTATCACCATCATTATTACTGTTCTTGTAATCATTTTCATTGCTATTATTCTCTTCATTATTCTTATCATTACTATCATTAACGTTATAATCATAATCATGATTATAATCATTGTTTCTTCTTTCTATCATTATCAGTATTGCTTTTATCATTAATTTGATGATCATGATCAGTAAAATCATCATAGTCATTATTAATTTTTTTTCCTGTTCTTCCTCAATCTTCAATCTTTCTTCCTTTTTTTTCTTTTTCTTTCTTTTTTCTTCTCCATTTATCATTTATTTCCTCCTCCCTTTCTTCAATTTTCATCATTCTTCTTCCTATCTATTATACTTTTATTTCTCTCCTTATTCTTTCTTCTTTTTTATCATAATATATATTTTTTTAGATTTTAGTCTTTCTTCATTAGTTTTTTCCTTGCTTTTTACCCTATTTATTTCCGTTCTCTGTTACCTTCTCCATTTTTATTTTCTCTTCCATCCCCTCCTTCTCATCACCATCTGCTCTCCTCGCTTCTATTTTGACCTCTACATTCTTTTCTAACCATTTCCTTCTACTCGTCTTTCTTCTGTTTCATCTTCTCTCCTCCTTTTCCTTTTCTTCTGCCTCCTTATCCTCCTCTTCCTTCTTCTTCTGTTCTACCCTCTTCTTTTCCTCTCCTCTCCTATTTTCTTCCTCCTCCTCCCGCTCCTCGTTTCCACCTATTCTCCTTCTCCTCCTCACCTTCTTTTTCTTCCTTCTCATTCTCCCCTTCCTCCTCCATCTATTCTACTTCCTCCTTTCATCTTCTTCTTCTTCTCCTCCTCCTCCTTCTTCTCTCTTTTCCTCCTTCTCCTCCTCTTCCGCCTATTCTCCTTCTTCCTTTCATCTTCCTCTTCCACCTCTTATCATTATTATTATTCCTCCTCCTATCATTACTATTCCTTCTCCTCTTATCATTATTATTCCTCCTCCTCCTCTTCTACCTACCTCCCTTCCCTTTTTTCCTCTTCCTCTTTAGCCACCTCCTAAAAACCCCTCCTCCCCCCCACTCTATCACCCTCTCCATCATCCCTTCCATCATTTCTTCCCTTCTTCTACGTCTCAGGTTTCGACTAAGAACACATTTCGAATTTCGAAGAACTTGAACTTCCAGCCTGAACACGGAACACTCAACGGGAGAACATTCCGTCTTTGTTCACCTTTGTTCATCATTGGCGTCCATTCTCTCCCATACGTCAACTCTGGCAATATCTTTCAAGTCATATATCCATGTATCTTCAATCTTTCTTTTTTCTTTTTGCTTCCTTTTTTTCTTTTTCTTTTTCTTTTTTCTTTTTTCTTTTTTTCTTCATTGTTTTTCTTGTTCTTTTTTCTTCCTTTTTGTATTTTTTCTTTTTTTTCCAAGGCAATCTTTTCCTTTTTCTTCATTTTTTTTCTTTTTTCTTTCTTTTTCTTTTTTTTTCTAAGGCAATCATAAGCCAGTTTGTCGGGAGTAGATATGTTAGTGTTCCCTTATCTACCTGTCAATCTTATCCTTTCCTCGATCAATGGGAGTGAAGGATCTACCTCTACGACAGGTGGTGTGGATTCTTATCTATTTCCTCCGCAAATAGGAATTTTCCGGATGCCTATACAGAAAGAGGAGAAAAAGGAGTGATTGGGGGAAACAAAAAGTACGAGAAGTTAATTTCGGACGTGAGGGAGATAAAGAGAGAGAGAGAGGGGGGAGGGAGGGAGAAAGAGAGAGAAAGAGAGAGAGATGGGGGGAGAGAAGGAGAGAGAGAGAGAGGGAGGGATAGACAGAGAGAGAGGAAGAGAGAGAGAAAGAGGAAGAGAGAGAGAGAGGGAGGTGAGGGAGGGAGGGAGGGAGGAGGGAGGGAGAGAGAGAGAGAGAGAGAGAGAGAGAGAGAGAGAGAGAGAGAGAGAGAGAGAGAGAGAGAGATGGGGGAGAGGAGAGAGAGAGAGAGGGAAGAGAGAGATAGGGAGAGAGAGAGAGAGAAGGAAGAGATAGATAGGGAGAGGGAGAGAGAGGAAGAGATAGATGAGGAGAGAGAGAGAGAGAGGGAGGGGAGGGAGAGGAGGGAGGGAGGGAGAGAGAGAGAGAGAGAGAGAGAGAGAGAGAGAGAGAGAGAGAGAGAGAGAGAGAGAGAGAGAGAGAGAGAGAGACAGACAGACAGACAGACAGAGACAGAGAGAGAGAGAGAGCTACAGGAGGGAAGGAGGCGGGGGAGACGCGCAAATATGAAAAATCAATTTGAGACGCGAGAGAAATAAGGAGCGAACGAGATAAGACGAGAGAGCGAAAGAAAAAAAAAAAAAAAAAAAAAAAAGAATTTCACTTAAAAGATTGATCTGATCGCTTATGTCACCGCCTGGCTACAAGAACAAGCTATACCGTACAGCAAGGGACACGCACAGTGCATGTTAATAAGCGGTTAAGCCGTACCCTGATGGCGATGTCCGGTTAAGACGGGCGCGCGTCCTGGAATCTTATTATTTGTATTCGGAGGCTGATCGTGGGCTCCTCTGTCAGCCTGCGTGTCAGCAAATATCGCGTCATTACAGGTTTAATTAAAGATGGTTTCGTCGTCATTTTGGGCCAGACACGCGAGCCTCAGGACGTGGAATGGGTTCGAATCCGCGAAGCTTCGAAATCGTATTCGAAGCTGTATAGAATGAAGAGCAAAGAGAAAGAAAGATGAGGAACAGCAGGAGATGGTAATGAATAGGTAGGAAATGGAAGGAGGGAGAATAAGAAGGTGAGGGAGAAGGAGAAGGGGAGAAAAAAAAGCGAAAAGTAAATAGAGAGACTCGTTCTGACAAATGGTCTCGGGGTTATGACACTGACAGATGCATTAGGGGGCCGAGAGCAAAATTACTCACTCCAGCATCCATCCCTCTCGCCCGACTTGAAAGGCTATTTGGTCCGCTACAAAAGGAACAAGGGAGTGAGTGACAAGCCGGGTTCTTTCAGCCTGTCGGGTCGTCGGATCGGGGAAGCACGATCGCGGCCCCGACGTGATTTGTTCGGGCCGAGATGCCGATAAGAGATGCGTCGGAGAATAACCGTCTAAGACCCTCGAACCTTTCCACCGCGTCGAATACACCTCCTCCCCTCCTCCCCTTTTTATTCCCCGTTACTGCTGACTTGCGTCGGGCTTTCATCCACTAACCGGGCTATATTAATGGCGGTTTTAACAGAACATTTCCGTATGTTCACGACTGCAATTGAACCTTGACGTCTCACTCATTAATTGAACTGCTTATCTTCGAGGACCTGATGTTGCAAGCCTGGCTCCACCTCCCTCCTGCAGCGCGACTCTGGCACCCCGGTCGGCGATGCACGTCAAGGCTATTTCTGAGGCAGGAGGAGGAGGAGGGGGAGGAAGAAGAGGGGGAGGAGGAGGAGGAAGGGGAGGAGGAGGAGGAGGAGGAGGAGGAGGAGGAGGAGGAGGGGGAGGAGGAGAGGAAGGCGGAGAAAGGAGGGGAAGAAGAAGAAGAGGAGGGGGAGAAGAAGGAGGAGAGGAGGAGGAGGAGAAGGAGGAGGAGGGGGAGAAGGAGGAGGGAGGGAGAAGGAGGAGGAGGAGGAGGAGGAGGAGAGAGGAAGAGAAGATGAAGGAGGAGGAGGAGGGAGGAGGAGGAGGAGGAGAAGAAGAACAAGAACAAGGACAAGAAGAAGAAAAGAGGAGGAGAAGGAGAAGAACAAGAAGAAGAAGAAGATGAAAAGGAGATGATGAAATAGGAGAAAATATGGGGCAGGAGAGGAGAAAGAAAGGAGTAAAGAAGGAGGAAGATTAGGAGGAGGAGATGATGGAAAAGGATGAAATGGAAGGAGAAAGAATGAGAAAGGAGGAGGAATTATTTCTGTGAGGCAGGAGCACCATCTAGGACGCGGCGAAAGAAAGAGAAAAGGAAGGAGACGAGGAGGAGGAGGAGGAAGAAGAGGAAGAGGAGGAGGAGGAAGAGGAAGAGGAAGAGGAGGAGGAGCAGGAGAAGAAGAAGAAGAAGAAGAAGAAGGACAAGACCAAGAACAAGAACAAGAAGAAAAAGAAGAAGGAGGAGGAGGAGGAGGAGAAGAAGAAGAAGGAGGAGGAGGAAAAAGAGGAAGAAAAGATGAATAAGAAGGAACAAAGTTATTTTTATGAGGCAGGAAAGAGAGGAGAAAGGAAGGAGACAAGGAGAAAGAGGAGGAGGAGGAGATGATGAATGAGGAGAAAGGGAAGAATGAGAAATAAGAAAGACGAAGAGGAGGAGGAAGAAAAGAGGATAAATAAGGAGAAGTGGAAGAATAAAAGATAAGAAAAACAAAGAAGAGGAAGAGGAGGAGATGACGAAAAGGAGGAAGAAGAGAAGTGAAAAATGGGAATGGGTAGAAATGAGAGAATAAACGATAAGAAAGCGTTGGGGGGAAAAGAATAGGAAGAAATGGACAGGAGGGAGTGGAAGGAAAAGAAATAAAGAAGAAGAGAAGAAAGAGAAAGAGGAAAAGGAGGCGAAAGAAAGGGGAAAGGAAGGACACGAGGAGGAGGAGATAATAAATGGACAGAAAAGGAAGATGGAAGAAGGAGGAAGAGAGAGGAAAAGAGTATGAAGAGATGAATAGAATGAAATGGAAGGAGAAAGAATGAGAAAGACGAAGAGGTGATGATGATGAATAGGAAGAAATGGAAGGAGAGAGAATAAGAAGGAGGAGAAGGTGGGGAAGGAAGAAAACAGAAAACGAAAAAGGGAATGGGAAAGAAAGAGAAAAAAGGGAAACAGAAACGGAATAAATGAGTGGCATCAGAGAGAAAGGACAGATAATGGTAAAGAAAAATAAATAAATAAAAATAAAATGAAATAAAAGACGGTAAATAACTTTTACAACAGATTCAGTGACAAGTAAAGACGGTTATTATGTACAGAAAGAATGGAATCTCTCTCTCTCGCTTTCTTTCTCTCTCTCTCTCGCTTTCTTTCTCTCTCTCTCCCTCCTCCCTCCTTCCCTCTCTCCCTCCCTCCCCTCTCCCTCCCTCCCTCCTCTCCCTTTCCCTCTCCCTCTCCTTCCCTCCTCTCTCCCTCCCTCCCTCCCTCCTCCCCCTCTCTCCTTCCTTCACTCCCTCCCTCCCCTTCTCTCCTCCCTCCTCCCCTCTCTCCTTCCTCCCTCTCTTTCTCTCTCCCTCCCTCCCTCCCTCCCTCCTTTCTCCTTCCATCCCTCCCTCTCTCTCCTTCCCTCCCTCCCTTTCTCTCTCTCCCTCCCTCCCTCCCTCCCCTTCTCTCCCTCCCTCCTCCTCTCTCCCTCCCTCTCCCTCTCTCCCTCCCTCCCTCACCCTCCCTCTGAAGGAGTTAGGGTCAAACTGCTGGAACTTTTCAGTGATTACCTTCAGTGATTCTGTTCGTGTGTGATAATGAGTCCCGAACACCATATTTGACTCTGGCTTCGGCCTCGCTTGAAGTGAACGAATGTGCGCGTGTTGAGATTAAAGTACCGAGTTTCTTATCTTTTAATTTCTCTACAGGTTTAGGAAGTACTGTGTAGTTTAGTTAGCGTCTATAATCGTGTAGCGTGATTGCGTTTTATATTGTACTTTGGGGGAAAAATGGATACACTGTAAGATATATAAAAGATATGATATATCCTGTGATGTGACGGGAAAAAGATATAATATATTCTATTTCTTACAAGGGGAAAAACGGGAGCCCAAAACGTTTATCAAAATTAAAGATGTTCTCTCTGATATCACGAAATCAAATCAAAATTGTCGTCAGCTGATTCAATACAAATTAGTCTGTTTTCGCAAGCACGGCATGTGGTCCCTCCCAACCACTCTTCGAAACAACAGCTCATAATCTCTGCACAATGACTTAACGAGGTGTCCAATTTGTTTAGGATAATGAGCTGAACGTTATCGCTTCATCTGAGACAAGTGCAGGTCATGATGCGTGTGTATATTCTGTATGATATTGCACTTTGTAATTTGCAACGGTATATTTAAATGTATTTATATGTCGGTCTTGGATTACCGATGTGGCATCTCGTTGAAAGCGAGACTGCAAAAAAAGGGTGTATTTCTTTCTATGCGAAAGAGCTGATGTTAAGTGTCTCGTTGTGTGTGTGTGTGTGTGTGTGTGTGTGTGTGTGTGTGTGTGTGTGTGTGCTTCGTACAGTCACTTAGGTGTGTGTGTGTGTGTGTGTGTGTGTGTGTGTGTGTGTGTGTGTGTGTGTGTGTGTGTGTGTGTGTGTGTGTGTGTGTGTGTGTGTGTGTGTGTGTGTGTGTGTGCTTCGTACAGTCACTTAGGTGGAGTGAAAGTTGAGTAATTTAATTTTCACTTTTGATATCAAAAGATTCATACTTATAAATCGACTATGATTGATGTTGGTATGAACAATTCTTATCAAAGAATTCCAAATGTTGAAAACGGGTTTATGGAAAATGGAAGATTTCAGGCACATAACTAATTAGACAGAGATTGCATAGGAAAATCGCAAATATCAGACGAGTACACTTAACTTTGCAAATATGAACTGAAATTAGGAAGTGCAAAAATACCATATTGCATGTTGCAAATTGAAAATATGCAACGACGTCTAAAACCTGTAAATAAAACAAACATTCGCAGTCCTGTAAACAAAGCCCTCAGACCCAAAATAAATGATAGTGATAATTATAATTCACATTATTACCTAGAATTAAAAGTATCATGTAAATTGCAAAATGAAAAACACAAAAGACGATCAAGAATATTTAATATCAACAAGTATTTAAGTATATATGTGTAGATACGACAGGGTATTCTTTTCCGTTCGATAGCAAATTATGTGTGTGTGTGTGTGTGTGTGTGTGTGTGTGTGTGTGTGTGTGATTGTGTGTGTGTGTGTGTGTGTGTGTGTGATGATAGGTTGACAGGATGTTGAGATATTATTAGCTTATCATTTATCTATCTTTCTTTCTTCTTAATAGTGCGAAAATACACACACACACACACACACACACACACACACACACACACACACACACACACACACACACACACACACACACACACACACACACACACACACACACACACACACACACACACACACACACACACACACACACACACACACACACACATACATATGTTTGTGAGTATGTGTGTATATAGACATTGTAGATATTATGATTGCACAAAGTCCAGCCAAGTTTCAGCCCAAATGTGACCCAACTTCAGCCCAAATTGTGAATCAACTGCAGACCAATTGCAACCCAGTCAACTTCACGGCCATGATACAAAATACCCCCCCCCTCCGCCCCATCCCCTCACCCCTCCTCTAAAACCCGATGGCAGGAACTCCCCCTCCCCCCCCTCCCAAACACTCCCCTACCCCTTCCACTTAAATCCTGGGATAGGAACCTTCCCATCCTCTACCCCCTCCCCCTCCCTCTATGCAAGACCCCCTCACCCCTTCCCTCAAAACCCGGAGACAGGGACCCCCCTCCACCTTCCAAACTCCCGCCCCTACCCCCTCCCCTAAAACGCTTAGACAGGAACCCTACCCTCATCTACTCCCTCCCCTTCACCCCCCCTCACCCCTTCCCTCAAAACCCGGAGACAGGACTCCCCCCCCTTCCCCCTCCCTCCTCCTCCCTCACCCCTTCCCTCAAAACCCGGAGACAGGACCTCCACCCGGTGCCCCTCACCCCCCTCCTCCTACCCCCTCTATATTATCCCCCTCACCCCTCCCTCAAAACCCGGAGACAGCAACCCCTCCCCTCTCCCCTCCCCCTAACCCCTCACCCTTTCCTCTCCAACCCCCCTCCTTAAAACAAAAAAACAGCAACCCCCTCCCCTCCCCTCCCCTCATCCCCCCTTCTACCCTCACTCCTTCCACGCCCCCTTTCTCCCCTAACCCCTGCCACCCCCCTTCAAAAAAAAAAAAAAAAAAAAAAAACAGAAAAAAACACGTCTCCGCTTAATGCCAGCAAAACATTCAGAGCGACCTGTCCACTTACAACTTCATTAATTAACATACCGAGAATCCGGATGCCACTAAGGGGGGGTAGGGGTAGGAGAAGTAAGTGTAACAGAGGGGGTTGAGTAACGACAGGGAGTAGGGGTGGGTGGGGGTAACGGCGAGTAGGGGGGTGGGGTGTAACAGGTGGGGGAAGTCTGTCTGTCATTAGCCGGTTATAATGCCTTAATAATCCTCAATAAATGTCAAGAGATAAGAGGCTAAAAACTGGGGAATTAACGGAGTCACCCTTTGTTTTTTGTGTTTTCTGTCTCTCTCTCTTTCTCTTTCCTTCTTTCTCTCTCTCTCTCTCTCTCTCTTTCTGTACATATATATATATATATATATATATATATATATATATATATATATATATATATATGCACATAAATGCACACACACACACATGTATATATATATATATATATATATATATATATATATATATATATATATATATATATATATATATATATATATATTTGCACATAAATACACACACACACACATGTATATATATATATATATATATATATATATATATATATATATATATATATATATATATATATATATATATAAATATATATGTTTATCTATCTATCTATCTATCTATCTATCTATCTATCTATATATCTGTGTGTGTCTCTGTGCCTCACTCCCTCCCCTTCTTTCTCTCTCTCTCTCTCCCTCCCTCCCTCCCCACCTTCTCTCCCTCTCTCTCTCTCATTTCTTTTCTTTTCTGCCTGTGACGTCACCGCCCTGTGGCGAACGGACGCAAATGACATCTCTTGGATTTGGTCAGAATCATAACCTATTATCAAAGACATGAACTTCGTTTCCTTTTTATGCACCTTCCTCTTCACCTTAGCTTGTCAGTCTTTTTTTTTTGTTATATGTTCCTTTTTCTTCTTTTCTGTTTCTTTTCTTTTTCTTCTTTTCTGTTCCTCTTCTTTGTCATCTGTTTCTCTTTTTCTTTTTCTTATTTTCTGTTCCTCTTCTTCTTTGTCATCTGTTGCACGTCTTTTTCTTTTTCTTCTCTGTCAACTGCTCCTTCTTCTTCCTCCTCTTTATCTACCTCTTCCTTTTCATCTTCTTCCTCCTCCTCCTTTTCTTCATCCTCTTTCTCCTCCTCCTTTTCTTCCTCCTCCTCCTCCTCTTCCTCCTCCTTTTCTTCTTCTTCTCCTCCTCCTCCACCTCCTCCTTCTCTTCCTCCTCCTCCTCCTCGCCTCCTCCTTTTCTTCTTCTTCCCCTTTTCCTCGATCCACGGGTGCCTATGCTATACAATATGAATATATTTCACTGTGCTTCTGCCTTATTAGGAAAAAATACTCTCTCTCTCTATATATATACTGTTGCAGTCTTACGTACGCGTCAAAAACATGATAAATCTATCTGCAAACTACTTATATCAATCGCAAAATATTACTACACAATCGAAACAGGTGTTCATAGTTCTTCAATGGATACGTTACGTATGTGAACACCTTTTTTTTTCAGTGTCGAAATTCACTCGTAAAATCTCGATAAAGATGCATCCATAAGAATTTGATTAAGAAGAAGAAGAAAAAAAAAGATAGAAAAAAAGAATTGACGAGGTTTATGTCGACGTTCTTTCGTTAATTAAGACTGTTAGCTCAAACGAGACATTTTAAGCGAGGTATAAACGCTTGTTTTCTTAAATGGTGCTTTTAATTACATTTCCTGTGATTCGACTTTTAAGATTTTGGTAGAAATTAAATTGTGATTTTAGTTATTATAGAATCCAAATGATTATGATTTTAGTTATAATAGAATCCAAATAATTATGATTTCAGTTATTATAGAATCCAAATAATTATGATTTTAGTTATTATAGAATCCAAATAATTATGATTTTAGTTATAATAGAATCAAAGTAATGTTTGCAATAAATCGTGTAACAATTGCGATAAACTATTATCATTATGATCAATTATAGAAGTTAATACTAAACAGATTATGAGCAATAATTCTTGAAACGTGTGCATGTTAATCGCTAGAATTAGAATCAGTACACGCAAATATTTCTTATTTTTGCCTTCATACCACACGTTTATATTTGCAAAGCAATTGAACACTAAATCAAGGTATATAGATTTTATGTATGAATGTTTAGGTGAAGGTATGTCCACGCAAAAAGCTAAACGAAAGAATGTTTTCACTCAAATATAATAAGTAAATATTTGAAAATATAAATTGGCGTTCCTCTCTCTCTCTCTCTCTCTCTCTCTCTCTCTCTCTCTCTCTCTCTCTCTCTCTCTCTCTCTCTCTCTCTCTCTCTCTCTCTCTCTCTGTTTATCTATCTATCTATGTCTCTTTCTTTCTCTGTCTCATTCTATCTATCTATCCATATATCTAACTGTTTGTGTCTGTCTGTCCGACTCTCTCTCTCTCTCTCTCTCTCTCTCTCTCTCTCTCTCTCTCTCTCTCTCTCTCTCTCTCTCTCTCTCTCTCGCTCTTTCTCTCTATTTATCTATCTATCTATTTCTTTCTCTATCTCTCTTTCTATTTATCTATCCATCTCTCTAACAGTTTGTGTCTGTCTGTCCGACTCTCTCTCTCTCTCTCTCTCGCTCTCTCTCTCTCTCTTCCTCGCTCTCTCTCTCTCTCTCTCTATTCATTTATCTATCTATCTATCTGTTTCTTTCTCACTCTCTCTATCTATCCATCCATCTATCTAACTGTTTGTGTCTATCTGTCCGACTCTCTCTCTCTCTCTCTCTCTCTCTCTCTCTCTCTCTCTCTCTCTCTCTCTCTCTCTCTCTCTCTCCCTCCCTCCCTCCCTCCCTCCCTCCTCCCTCTCTCTCTCTCTCTCTGTCTCTCTCTCTCTCTCTCTCTCTCTCTCGTACAGGAATTCAATCCAGTTTCTCCGAGACCTCCCTCTGGTCTCGGCCGGGGTAAGCACTGTATAGCCGCAATGAACATCAAAACTAGAGTTCTTTTAGTATATTAAGGCAAGAGAGAATGGGTCCGACTATGTACCCAATCTTTTCTTCATTTTATTTTCATTCTTATTATTTTTTTTTTTAATTCTTTTTTCGATTTTTTTTTTTTTTTTTTTTTTTTTTTTTTTTTTTTTTTACGTGAGCGAATTCCTTTGCGACTGGCGCTGTGATGGTCGAACTGCGCATTCCTTTCGCTTAGTCGATGCTACTCGAAGTTGTCTTTAAGTAGGGCGATGTCAAGTCCGTCGCTGGTTTACATGATAAAAGTCGAATTCACAGATGACATTCTTGAAGAAGAAAGGAGAGTCATAAAATGATATGAAATTTATACAGATCTGCTACTATATCGGATGGTGACAGAAAGCATTTTATAATGCGATTGGAAAATATTGCAGATTTTATCTATTAGAGAATGAAGAGATTAGAATATGAAATTATCCCCCCCCCCAAAAAAAAGACGGATTTTCATCCTCAGAAATGCAATATCGTGTTTTACGTGTTATGAAAAGATGAAAGATATATATACATATATATATATATATATATATATATATATATATATATATATATATATATATATATGTATGTATACGCTCCATAAAAAAAAATAGAAAACTGTCTGACGCAACCATGATATACTGTTGAAGAAAAAAAAACTGAAAAACTGAAACCAGCATTGATATATGACCGGCAGGAAAATGTTGCTAAAGTGCTTTGCAATACTGTATCGAGTGAAGCTGATGTGAGTACCGATAGTGATGGGTATGATGGCAATAGCGATGTCTGTCAAAGTAACATGTTTAGATTATGGATAGCAGTAGCATGCAGAGAGAGAGAGAGAGATAGAGATAGAGAGAGAGAGAGAGAGAGAGAGAGAGAGAGAGAGAGAGAGAGAGAGAGAGAGAGAGAGAGAGAGAGAGAAGAAGAAAGAGAGGGAGAGAGAGAGAGAGAGAGAGAGAGAGAGGGGAGAGAGAGAGAGAGAGAAGAGAGAGAGAGAGAGAGAGAAAAGAAAGATGGAGACAGAGAGAAGAGACACAAGGAGAGAGAGAGAGAGAGAGAGAGAGAGAGAGAGAGAGAGAGAGAGAGAGAGATGGAGACAGAGAGAAGAGACACAAGAGAGAGAGAGAGAGAGAGAGAGAGAGAGAGAGATGGAGATGGAGACAGAGAGAAGAGACACAAGAGAGAGAGAGAGAGAGAGAGAGAGAGAGAGAGAGAGAGATGGAGATGGAGACAGAGAGAAAGAGACACAAGAGAGAGAGAGAGAGAGAGAGAGAGAGAGAGAGACAGACAGAGACAGAGAGAGAGAGAGAGAGAGAGAAAGAGAGGAGACACAGGAGAGAGAGAGAGAGAGAGAGAGATGGAGATGGAGACAGAGACAAGATACACAAGAGAGAGAGAAAGAGAGATGGAGACAGAGACAGAGACAAGATACAGAGATAGAGACAAGAGACACAGGTGAGAGTGAGAGAGAATGAGATGGAGACAGACACAAACAGACACACAGACAAACAGAAATAGACAGACATACAGACAAACAGAAATTGACAGACACACAAACAAACAGAAATAGACAGACATACAGACAAACAGAAATAGACAGACAGACAGAAATAGAGACACATAAACAAACAGAAATAGAGACACATAAACAAACAGAAATAGACAGACACACAGACAAACAGAAATAGAGAGACACACAGACAAACAGAAATAGACAGACAGAAATAGACAGACATACAGACAAACAGAAATAGACAGACAGACAGAAATAGAGACACATAAACAAACAGAAATAGAGACACATAAACAAACAGAAATAGACAGACACACAGATATAGACAGACACACAGAAATAGACAGACAAACAGAAACAGACAGACACACAGAAATAGACAGACACATAGAAATAGACAGACAAACAGAAATAGACAGACAAACAGAAATAGACAGACACACAGAAATAGACAGACAAACAGAAATAGACAGACACACAGAAATAGACAGACACAGAAATAGACAGACACACAGAAATAGACAGACACAGAAACAGACAGACACACAGAAATAGACAGACACATAAACAAACAGAAATAGACAGACACACAGAAATAGACAGACACATAAACAAACAGAAATAGACAGACACACAGATATAGACAGACACACAGAAATAGACAGACAAACAGAAATAGACAAACAAACAGAAATAGACACACACAGAAATAGACAGACACACAGAAATAGACAGACAGACAGAAATAGACAGCCACAGACAGACAGCCAGAAGCAAAGCGACGCAGCGACCCAAGTGGCCGTACCTGAAGGGAGCGCCCGAGCAGAATGAAAAAGACAAACAGAAAAAGACAGACACAGACAGACA
>NC_091552.1:4155285-4160285 GCF_042767895.1 Penaeus vannamei
GGACGGGAGATGAGTCGAGGGAGGGAGGAAGGAGATGAGAAGTAGCGAGAGAGGGAGGGAGGGAGAAGAAGGAGGGAGAGAGGGAGGGAGGAGAGGACGGGAGATGAGGAAGGAGGATGGAGGGAGGAGGGGGAGGGACGGGAGATGAGACGAGGGAGGGAGGGAGGGAGATGAGACGAGGAGAGGACGGGAGATGAGAAGGAGAGAGGGAGGAGGGAGGAGGGAGGGAGATGAGAAGAGGGAGAGAGGGAGGGAGATGAGAAGGAGGGAGAGAAGGAGGGAGGGAGAGGGACGGGAGATGAGAAGAAGGAGAGAGGGAGGGAGATGAGAAGGAGGGAGAGAAGAAGGAGAGAGGGAGGGAGATGAGAAGGAGGGAGAGAGGAAGGGGAGGGAGGGAGATGAGACGATGGAGGGAGAGGACGGGAGATGAGACGAGGGAGGGAGGGAGGGAGATGAGACGAGGGAGGGAGGGAGGGAGGGAGGAGGGAGGGACAGAACACGGTCAGGTACCCACCAACATGCGCCCCACACGCACTCGGGGCATCAGTCTCCCTCAACCCGTGGCCGAGTGAGGTTGTGTCACTTTCTCCTCCCGTGGACCTTCGCGGACTAACCCGTCGGGAACCGGACTCTGAGCACGGACACGGACTTTGTGGTTTCTTAAGCGCTGTACGAAAGGATAGTGAAGAGTCCTTAACCCCTGGAACCTACATGTGTATGGATGAACTACTGATTGTCTCGATTTTCCAAGGTATTTCTCGCAATCTCTCATTTTACGCTCGTATTCCCACCACATCAACCAACTTTTCTATCCCAAGATCCCTTCCTTCCTGAAATTATATAAGAAAGTAAAAGAATCGGTAACATGAGTATTAAATGGAGAGTAAATAAAAAAGATAATGGTGATAAGAGGTGTATTTGTTGAGGCGGAAGAGCAGGGAGGGATCGAGTGGCCAAGGCAGACAGGTGCATGGTGCAGAAAAGTGTGGATTTCGTCTTGTTTCTCTCTCTCTCTCTCTCTCTCTCTCTCTCTCTCTCTCTCTCTCTCTCTCTCTCTCTCTCTCTCTCTCTCTCTCTCTCTCTCTCTCTCTCTCTCTCTCTCTCTCTCTCTCTCTCTCTCTTCTCCCTCTCTCTCCCTCTCTCTCTCTCTCTCTCTCTCTCTCTCTCTCTCTCTCTCTCTCTCTCTCTCTCTCTCTCTCTCTCTCTCTCTCTATATATATATATATATATATATATATATATATATATATATATATATATATTATGATCTCTCCCCCCTCTCTCTCTATATATATATATATATTTCTGTATCTCTCTCTTTCTCTCCCTCTCTCACTCTCTCTCTCTCTCTCTCTCTCTCTCTCTCTCTCTCTCTCTCTCTCTCTCTCTCTCTCTCTCTCTCTCTCTCTCTCTCTCTGTCTGTTTCTCTTTAACACTCTATTTAACGGATAGTAGATGACTCACTTTACATTTACGAGAAATTGATATATATAATTTCGAGAAAAAACGTTGTTTATTTTGAGTGTATAAACGAGACTTTATTACTGCTTTTTTTTTTTTTTTAGTGATAACATGATAGCAGTGGAGATGATAGGGATAAAATGAAAATGAAAATCATACTAAAAAAAATCATTGATGTCAAAAACGATAATGATGATGACACTGGCGGTTATGAGGAGAATAATGGCAATAATTTTGATTGTAATGTTGATGATGATAATGTTTATGATAATGATGATGATAACAGCAATACTAGTGTAAAAAAAAGAATGAGATTAATTAATTAGTAAGAACAATAAAAGTAATAATGATAACCACAACAATAACAAAAATGACACAGAAATGATAATGATGATAACATAAATACTGACAATGATAGCAATGATAATGGAAAATTAATGGTGATAACGATATTGATGCTGATAATAATAATGCTGATAATGATAATGATAATAACAATAATGATGCTGGTGATAATAATGATAATGATAATAATAATGATATTGATAATGATAATAAGGACAATAGCGATAACAGTAACAATAATAATAATAATGATAATAATAATAATGATGATAATAATAATAATAATAATAATAATAATAATAATAATGATAATAATAATGATGTTAATAAGGATAATAGTAATGGTAATGATGTTAACAATTAGAATGGAAGAATAAACATAAATGATAATATAATCTATTTTGATAGTAAAGATAATACCAACAACGATGATAATAATGATACCAATAACACTAACAATAACAGCAACATAATAATAATAATGTAAATAATACGAATAATCATAACAACAACAAGAACAACAATGATAACAATTGTAATAATGATATTTATAACGATAGCGATGAACTATCTTTAAACTAAACCCGAAAGTTCATCAAGAACAAACTGAAAAAAATGCTCAATAAAAAGTTATATTTGATATATTTTTCAGCCTGTTGTCAAATTCATTATATTGATGAAGCCATACCCAGGAAATTCCTCTGATATTTTCATGATTAATTTCTTTCCCCGTTTTCTTTATCAATTAGCAATCGAGGGGAAACTATAATATTAATTGAGATGTGGATAAAAGACGAGGGAGAGAGAGAGGTTGAATTTGTGAAGAGAGTTACAAAATTGGATAAAGGAAGGATGCGGGGATGAGAGAAACAAAGGTGGAGGAGATACAGGAAATTGCAAGTGTAACAAGAGCCTACAGGTATGGGAGAGAAAGAGAGAGGAAGGGGGAGGGAGGGAAGGAGGGAGAGTGGGAGAAGAGAGAGAGGGGAGAGATGGAGGGGATAGAGAAAGAGAGAGAGAGAGAGAGAGAGAGAGAGAGAGAGAGAGAGAGAGAGAGAGAGAGAGAGAGAGAGAGAGAGAGAAAGAGAAAGGGGGGGGGGGGGAGAGAGAGAGAGAGAGAGAGAGAATCAGGTTAATAATTCTATACCTGTCATCCTCCTCCTCATATGAAGGAGAAGACGAAGACACAATCACAGGTACAACTACAGGTGGGAGAACAGAGCAAGGGACAGGTGCAAGGGACAAGTGCAAAGGACAGGTGCAAGGGACAAGTGCAAAGGACAGGTGCAAGGGACAAGTGCAAGGGACAGGTGCAAAGGACAGGTGCAATGGACAAGTGCAAAGGACAGGTGCAAGGGACAAGTGCAAGGGACAAGTGCAAAGGACAGGTGCAAGGGACAAGTGCAAGGGACAGGTGCAAGGGACAAGTGCAAGGGACAGGTGCAAAGGACAGGTGCAAGGGACAAGTGCAAGTGACAGGTGCAAGGGACAAGTGCAAGGGACAGGTGCAAGAGACAGGTGCAAGGGACAAGTGCAAGGGACAGATGCAAGGGACAGGTGCAAAGGACAGGTGTGAGGGATAGGGACAGGTGCAAGGGACAAGTGCAAGGGACAGGTGTGAGGGACAGGTGCAAGGGACAAGTGCAAGGGACAGGTGTGAGGGACAGGTGCAAAGGACAGGTGCAAGGGACAGGTGCAAGGGACAAGTGCAAGGGACAGGTGCAAGGGACAAGTGCAAGGGACAGGTGTGAGGGACAGGGACAGGTGCAAGGGACAGGTGCAAGGGACAAGTGCAAGGGACAGGTGTGAGGGACAGGGACAGGTGCAAGGGACAGGTGCGAAGGAGGGTATCCCATAGAGGTGACACTCATGAAATTAATCCTGTGAGTTTACGAAGGTCTTGGGTGAAAAAAAAAAATTCAAGCTCACTCATTGATGGTATTTTTTCCTTCTCTCTTCAGTATTAAAATGATTTATAGAAAATATGTATGAATTTGAGTTGGGGATATTTCTCTATCCAAAGTGTATTATCGCCTTGATAATATTTTGCAAGGGGACTCCAGGCTTCTCTTCGCTTCCCCTTACCCCCTTCACCAACACTCCCCTCCCCCTCCCCTCCCTCCCTCTTCTCCCCACATCACCCCTCCATCCCCCTCCTCCCTCACCCTTCCCTCTTCCCCTTCGTCGCCCCTCCCTCCCCCTTCCCTCTTCCCCTCTTCCTCTCCCTCCCCCTTCCCTCTTCCCCTACCCCCTCTTCGCCCCTCCTTCTCCCCTTCCCACTCCTCGTCCTTCCCCTCTTCCTCTCCTCCCCCTCTTCACCTCCTCCCCCCTCCCTCCTCCTTCCCCCTTCCTCGCCCCACCCCCTCCCTCCCCCTCCTCCCCTCCCCGCCCAGCCACTTCTCGAGGCAAGCATCGCCAGTGCGCCCCGAGACACGACAGAGGAGAGACGCACAAACTGTCGCTGGCTCCCAAACCTATTAGGACCATCTACCGCCGGCCAGAAACCCATATTTAGAACGATCCTTTGTTAACGTTAATTCGCGAGGAATAATTTGGCTGCACAGATGCTCCATGAATACACTTAATGGCTCGGAACATGCAGTGTACTCACGAGTCCCACGTTTCACTCCATTTCGGTAGGTTTCATTTGTGTTCGAAGTTACTAGAGTGAATTCGCTGAAGGATGAGGGTCCTCGTAGGATTGCATGTAGGATGAGTCCCTTTTAAGTGGTGCATAAAAATGGCGTAAGTATTTAAACGCCGGCAATTTCTGAAAGTCTCAGGGACGAGTGGGAAAGAATTTTTTTAAAATGGGATTTTAAAAAATGAAGAAAGAAAAAAGAATGTCGAGAGAGGGAAAGAAGAAAGAGGTATAAAAAAGAAGGAATAAAGGAGAGGAGAGAATAATGAAGAGAGAGAGAGAAAGAGAAAGTATGAGTAAAAAATAAGAGATAGAAAAAGAGAAAAATGAAAAAGAGGCAGAAAAAAAGAGATAAAGAAATAAAAAAGAATATAAAGAATAAAAGAAATTAAAAAATAAATAAATAAAAAGGAGGGGGGAGAAATAAAACAAACAAAAAAAAGAAAACGAGAAAGAAAGAAATATAATAATAAAACGAGAGAGAACGAAAGAAAAAAAAGCATAAAATCGAAGATAAAACCTAAAAAAAGAAAAGACGGAGAGATAAAGCACA
>NC_091552.1:4167785-4172785 GCF_042767895.1 Penaeus vannamei
TCTCTCTCTCTCTCTCTCTCTCTCTCTCTCTCTCTCTCTGTCTCTCTCTCTAAGGCATGTCTCTCTCTCCCCTTCTCTCTCTCTCTCTCTCTCTCTCTCTCTCTCTCTCTCTCTCTCTCTCTCTCTCTCTCTCTCTCTCTCTCTCTCTCTCTCTCTCTCTCTCTCTCGGTCTCTGTCTCTCACTAAGGCATGGCACCTCCCCCCTCTCTCTCTCTCTCTCTCTCTCTCTCTCTCTCTCTCTCTCTCTCTCTCTCTCTCTCTCTCTCTCTCTCTCTCTCTCTCTCTCTCTCTCTCTCTCTCTCTCTCTCTCTCTCTTTCTCGTCTCTCTCTCTCTCTCTCTCTCTCTCTCTCTCTCTCTCTCTCTCTCTCTCTCTCTCTCTCTCTCTCTCTCTCTCTCTCTCTCTCTCTCTCTCTCTCGGTCTCTGTCTCTCTCTAAGGCATGGCACCTCCCCCTCTCTCTCTCTCTCTCTCTCTCTCTCTCTCTCTCTCTCTCTCTCTCTCTCTCTCTCTCTCTCTCTCTCTCTCTCTCTCTCTCTCTCTCTCTCTCCTCTCTTTAAGGAGGGAGGGGAGGGGGGGGGGGGGCTCTGAGGCTCTAAATTATATTCTCGAAAAAAAATGACGTGTTTTGTTTACGACTGTTTTACTCGTTTTAGTATATACTGTATTTTTCGAAAGATAGTATAAAGATTTTTATTTATGGTCTACAGATATCTATAATATAAATCCTCATAAAAATAATAATAATAATAATAATGATAATAATAATGGTAATCATCCTCATCATCATCATCATCATCATCATCATTATAATTATTATTATTGTTCTTTTTGTTACGTTTACTATCATTATTATTATTGCTGTCCATGTTAGTCTTGTTGTTGTTATTACTATCAATTTCTTTCTTTCTTTCTAAAACATACATCTTTGTACATTAAAAAAAAAAACATTAGAATCACATAACAAATACGTAATTCAGATATCACAAAAAAGTCATCATCATATAATCATAATTACCAACACCACAATAAAAGAAAGAAAAAAAACATGATAAAACCAATAATAACAAACACAATACCGATGATAATAATTCCAAAATAATCCTTATCTAATCCGAAATATACATAACGAGTTAGATTTATAGCACGTATGTTCATTTATCCGATATGACTCCGGTAAAACACCCTCTTTATGGAGTCTGTAATGAGGTTGGTAATTTCTTGAACGCTTCGATGTATCTTCTCGTCCCATTTTTGTGTGGATAAGGATGCGGTATGGTATCCTTTTTTTTTTTTTTTTTTGTCTTTTTGTTTTTTTCGTTTTTTCTTCGTCTTTTTTTTCGTTTTCTAATTTTTTCTTTGTTTTTCTTTTCTTTTCTTTTTTTGTGCTTCTGCTTCGTCGTCGTCTTCTCCTTTTCCTCCTTCTTTCTTCTTTCTTTTTCTTCTCCTTCTCCTTCTACTCCTCCTTCACTTTCTCCCTTTAATTCTCCTCCTCCTTTTTCTTTTCCTCCTTATTCTTCTTAATCTCCTCCTCCTCCTCCTCCTCCATCTACTTCTCTTTCTCCCACTCCTTCTTCTTCTTCTTCTCCTCCCCCTCCTCCTTTTCCTCCGCGGTTAGTTTTTACCTTTTTTTCTTTTCATCATTTTCTACAACTAGAACATTTATAATTTAATAACCCTCATTCTTAATCTTACTTCGTTATCGAAATCAGAAAATTTTGTATCTTTTATTTCATTATAATTTGTTATTGTTGTTATTATTGTTGTTTTTATTATTTTTATTATTGTTATTATTATTATCATTATTATCATTATTATTATTATCATTGTTATTTTTAATCAATATTATTCTTATTCTTATTCTTATTCTTATTCTTATTCTTATTCTTATTATTATTATTATTATTATTATTATTATTATTATTATTATTATTATTATTATTATTATTACTATTATTATTATCATTATTATTATTAGCATCACCATTATTTTTGTTCCTACTACTATTATCGTAATTATTATTATTATTATTATTATTATTATTATTATTATTATCAACATTATTATTACTATTATTATTATCATTATTATTATTATTATTATTACCATTATTATTATCATTACTGCTGTTTTTGTTATCATTGTTATTGTTATTATTACCATTATCATTATTGTTATTACTGTTCTCATTATTAATATTATTATCATTATTTTTATTAATACTATTATTATATTTATTATTATTATTATTATTATCATTATCATTATCATTATCATTATTATTATTACTATTATCATCATTAACATTATTTTATTATTATTATTATTATTATTATTATTATTATTATTATTATTATTATTATTATTATTATGATCATTATCATTATTATTCATATACCATTCAGGGTTGATGCGTCTTATTATTTATTTGAAATCGATAAGAACACTCATTCTAATTATCAAGAAAGGTGACCTCAGTTGACCTTATACCTGAGCGATTTTGATAATTAATTATTTGATGAATAACAAAATTAATGAATGAAAATCTAAAAAGTAAACTGAACAGACAAGAAATAGATACATTCATACATAGATAAATCAATACATATAAACGCATAAATTGATAGAATTCAATAAATTATCAAATAATAGAATTAACAGCATTATCGTTATGTTTGAGTGTTCGAGTGTGTGTGTGTGTATGTGTGTGTGTGTGCGCGCGTGCGTGTGTGTGTGTGTGCGTGTGTATCCTTTGTGATATTCTACAAATTCATCTTTCCAATCATCAACAGTATCAAAAGACTGAAACATCGCCGTCATGTTGATATTTTGCTTCAATTAATCCTCATTCTACATCAGGATAAAGTACGTGATCACATTCAGTAAAACGTGCGAAAAAATCGACCTAAATCTACTCAAAAACAGATTAGGTATATTTATGTGTAGATTAGACAGATGCACCATCTACTTAATACCATAAATGATACACTTTGATTGTATTATAGACGAACGTTTCTTCCCTCTTCGAAAATTATGTAAAGGAAAAAAAATCCTATAAAAAAATATGTAGATATATGAGTAGATAAAGATACGTGACAGAACTACCTGAATGGACTTCCACAATAATAATAAATATACTATTATTTTTTTCTAGAATAATTACCGTCTAAATTTCGTCCTGGAAACTAATTAGTTAGATTTACGTATAGATAAAGTGATAAGCACATAATCCCTTTTAATTAACAACAAACCAAAAATTTAACCGAAAGACAAGATTCAAATTCATAGCTTCGCTTCTCGCCACCAGGGGGAAGCGTCCATGGTGGATGTTTAATAATTATGATAATAATAGATGGACTTTCCCTTTTTCTTTTTGAGAATAATATCCCAAACAGATAGATAAGGATATAGACTGATGCAACCCTTAAATAGACAACAAAACCGAAGGTAAAATAAAAAGGCAAAATATTCTAAGCCATAGTTCCTTTCCCTTTATTTTGGAGAATAAAAGCCAACGAAATAGTTTGAAATACAGACCGATACAACCTCTTTGTCAATAACAAAAGCAAAGGAACAAAAGAATAAAAAATAAATAGATAAAAAGAATAAAAGGTAAATAAAAAACATATTCTAACCGCTAGTTCCTCTCCCCGCCACCAGGGCTCGGCTTACATGGCGGAGGCTGACGTACCCGCTCTGTGCCCGCGCGGAGACTCCCTTCACCCACCGCCACAGGTCACGGATCAGGTCACGGCAGCAGCGCGGGTCAAGATGCTGTCGTCGGGTCCTCACGCCTCGAGAATCGTGCGGAAATACAGGAGGACGCGGCTACAGCAGGTCAAGAGGCAAGAGTACAAGAAGCTGAGGAACATGGTGCCGGCGCTGCAGGAGAAGAATCGGGTGTCGAAGGTGGGTGAGGGTGGGGGTTGGGGGTTGGGAGGTGGGTTAGGGGTTGGGGAGGTGAAGGAGGGGGTGAGGGAGTGGGGTGGGTGGGGGAGGTGAGGGAGGGGGTTGGGGTGGGTTGGGGAGGTAGTGGAGGTAGGTTGGGGGTGGGGGGAGGTGAGGGAGGGTGGTGGGATGGGAGAGGGGGTTGGGGAGGTGAAGGAGGGGGTGGGTGGAGTGGGGAGGTGAGGGAGTGGGGTGGGCGGAAGGAGAGGGAGTGGGGTGGGCGAGTGGGAGGATGGGTGAGGGGGTTGGTTGAAAGAGTGGGTGGGTGAGTGAGGGGGATAGGTTGGGTGAGGGAAAAGAGTGGGGTGGGTGAGGGAGGATGGGGTGGGTGAGGGAGGGTGGGTGGGAGAGGGATGGGTTGAGGTTGGGGTTGGTGCGGTTGGGTGAGGAGATAACGGATGAGTGGCTGAGCGAGAAGGTGAGTGGATGAAGGAATGAATGAGTGGATGGACGGATGAGGGAGTGAGGAGGTGGACGGGTGAATGGACAGCTGGGTGGATGGGTGGATGGGTAGGTGTTTTAATGGGTAGATGAGTGGATGATCGAATAGATAGGTGGATGAGCGGGTGGGTAAGAGGGCGGGGTCTCTCACGATTTATTATTTCGAATTCAAGTTTTTTTTCCTTTATTTATTTTTTTTTCTTTTTTCTTTTTATCTTTTTTTTCTTTTTTCATTTTCTTTTTTCTTTCTTTTTTCTTTCTTTTTCATTTTTCCTTGTATTTTTTTCTTTCTTTCCTTTCTTTCTTTTTTTGGCTTCATCTATCTTTTTCTTTTTTTTCTTTCCTTTAATTTTTTTCTTTTTCTTTCTTTTTTATTTTCCTTTTCTTTATTTATTCTTTCTTCTTTTTTTCTCTCTTTTTTTCTTTTCTTTCTTTCTTTTTTTCTTTTTTTTCTTCTTCTTCTATGCATTTACTTTTATTGCGACATTATGCATATTCCTGTTCATTCTTTATTTTGACTTATGGTTCTATTACAGGCTGTTGAATCTTTATGTTCAATTGAAGCGAAGGTTTTATAGTGATTAACATAACAAATCTTTTTTTTTTCATTAAT